>NC_089506.1:137639876-137942906 GCF_036850995.1 Saccopteryx leptura
GTCAATATGTACATGCAGCCTTGAAATGTTTTAAGATGGTGATTTAACATTTTATTATTTCTTTGAAATAACTTTGAAATTGATGTGTAACAGAAAAGCTTTCAAACCTACACAAGGATACCAATTGCAAGAATTAAGACTTTCTTTTCAAAAACTAGGCAGTGTTTATGCGATTGAATATAAATTGCAAATTATCAAAAACTATTCCCCAAAACACTTTAGTTTCTAACTCTGAAGCAGAATTTAGGGAAGATATTAGCAAGAAACACAAAGATTTGTTTTACTGCTAGCTTGAGCCCTGGAGTCCAGCACAGGATTCATACTGCCCAACAAGCTCACTCTCAGAAAGGCCAGCCAAGGACAGGCGACTTAGTTATGTAGATAGCCCAGACCATCCCAAGGAGACTAGCTCACACTACATACAGTTCTTAGACCAAGCATCTTCATTACAGAAACCGATCCAAAGCCCTCATTTCTGAACTCAGAAATATGTCCTTTTATTTATTTGCTTTATTGTTCTCCTGAAATGACAACCAGTGGCAAGGACCATGGTTGAGGATATCCACATAGCACTAACTTCACGCAGGCGTTGGTCCAAGAGGGTGTGGCTCAGATGTATTTCTTTTGAAACTAGTTTAGAAATGTGACCTAATGCTAGAAAAGCCTGCAGCTCACAGAGAGGTGGGAGCTGTGGAAATCTGGTGCTCGTGAGGATGGCAACTTGCCATCCTGACAGAATTGCTCAGTCAGCTTCCAGGACACATTCTTTACTTTGTTCTAAGAACCATTAATGTACGCTAGAGGGCAGACTATCTTAGACATTTTTTAATACCCTTTCAGAGAGATTTTAATCTATTGTGTTGGACCTGAGGCATTATAGAGACAGAGTCCTGCAAGTGAATTAAATCATGCTAGTACCATTATGGACATTGTATCTCAGATGATATTTTCTTATTTAACTATTACTGAGCATATTTAATGTCTTAAGTGCTTAATTTAGATCAGGTTGAAGGACAATCAAAAAAACTGAAAATAGTGGATGGCATATGATTATTACAAGTTATGCTAATGGAAAACAAGCATCATTATGAGAAGGTAGTAATGGCCAGATACAGACAAAAAGCTTCTCCAAAGGAACAGAAAACACAAGAAACATCACCATAGTGAGATGAGCTGGATTCCTAATGCCAATTTATGCCTAATATGATGCTTTGTGATTTTTCACTTTTTAAACCATAAAATCTCATTTCCTCTTCCTCTGTGTGACTGACAGATGAGGGATGAGAAGACAAGCTGTGTGAAAGTGCATTATCCCAGAAATAACTCAAGCATTGCTCTGGTGGGGATGGTCTTCTACTACCTCATAACTTTTAGACCCTTTAGTAGTTTTATGATGTGGTGGAGAGGGTACAGAATTTTCAGACTGATCATTGAGCATAGGTATTGTGATGATACTGATTGACTGACACAGCTATTCATTAGTCATTAACTAACCAACTTATGGCTATAGGATGAAATATTTTATATAACTAGTGTATTTGTTAATATTATTCAGAGAAAGAGAAACAATAGGATATATATATATGATAATAGGATAAGCGATAGAATATATGTGTGTGTGTGTGTGTGTGTGTGTGTGTGTGTGTGTATGTACATATGTGATTTACTAAAAGGAGAATTGACTCATGTGATTTTAAAGGTTAAGAAAGCTCAAGTTCTGCAGCCAGCAAGCTGGGGAACCAGGACATGGTATAGTTCCAATTTCAGTTTCTCATCCAGAAATAACCTCAACACTCCAGAATAATGTTGAACCAAATATCTGGGCACCTCATGGACAGTCAAGTTACATAAAATTAACTGTCACAGCTAGTCTTTGGTGTCACCTATGTTTCATGCTTTAGAGATTATAAAGTGTATTGGTAACTATTTCTTTTAATCCTACCATGAACCTGTGAGCTAAGTAGAGCATATTGTCATTGATATTTCACAAGTGGTTACTGTAATGGTGAATAATTAAGACACTGAATAATTTTCATACCTTTTATACATTATGAAAATGAGGTATAGAGAGATTTTGTAACTCAACCAACATATCATTTGCATTAGGTCTTCCAACTCTTAGTCTTAAGCTCTTTTGAAATATATTCTACATTTATTTTAAAGTCTAAATAACATATGCAAACCACCACCAAATCTTCAGAAGATGAATACTCTTACATGCAAAGTAAAACTTTCCTTGGCCAAGTTTGTTCTGTGTTGTATTGTATACAGGCTTGGCACTGTATTGTACTTTTGTCAGGCTTGGCACATTAAAATAAGTATAAATTGAACTCAGTGGTAGTAGGCATTAAAGTGGGAAAGAAAAAAATAAAATATGTATGTTAGCATAATTAATAATTACAAAATTGCTGGAACTGCCCCTGACCAAAGACTTCTCCATTAATAATTCAGATTTGTCAGAGGTTTTTTGTTGTTGTTGTTACTTTTCCCAGCCAGAATTTCCTTCCCCCAAATAAAATATCCCTAGGACACACAGAACACTAAGCATATAACATGCTTTCATTTGGTGATCAAGGCCTTCAGAACACCTTAGCATTTCACCTCCCAGTGATGGCAGAGGTGCTAAAAGGGGGCAAGGAACACAGAAAGAGGAGAGGCATGCTAAACCAGACAGACTTTTCATTCTCTTGATTTTGTGAGTAGAGAGTAACCTCTAAGACAAGAATGTCAACTCATTAATTAATGTAACTTCCTTATTGACTGATAAGTGAGAGTTCAATGGAGTCACATCTTACTTAGGGAAAATATCTAAACTTGGCACATAAAGCAAAAAATCGCACAGCCAAAACCACCATTGAAAACTTTAAATCACTCTTGAAGTGTACTATACATAATTTAACAACTTTGTTTAACAAATTATAGCATAAATGTGTAATATATAACATATAGTAAAACTGCATATTCAAAAATTTTAAAATATTATTCTACAAAAATACATATATTAAAACAAAATCACAGCATGGTATAAGTTCATACACAGAGGGAAGTGTTAAAAGGGTCTCATATGCCATGTTCCTTCATTCCACAGTCTAAACTCATTTAGTGAAGTGGCAAAGTGAGTTGCAAGGTCATTTTTTCTTTTAATTTTTCTATTTTGGCATAATTTCAGACTTACTGAAAAGTTGCAAAGACAGTTCAAAGAATTTTCTAAAGTTAATAAGTTAACCACACTGGCTTCATTCCTTGCCATGTCTTTTTCAGTATATTTTTAAAAATTGTTTTTCTTAATTTGTGCATATATTACTAAATTCACATATTTTGATTGTGCAAATGATGCAACCTCATTCTAATTTCATCTCAGAGAAATTGTGAATGATTTTGTCAATGTTGCTGGTATGCATGCATTAGGAGTGTATAAAAAGGTGTAAATCAGAGCTGAGTGAAATAAAAATGCCAAAATGTTGCCCTGGCCAAAACAAAACAAACACTAGCAACTGTGAAGAATAAAAAGCATGGAAATTTCAAGATAGTGATGGCTTAGGCAGGCATTCCAACTGCCACCTCCCAGGACCAAATTGGATTACAACTTAATTGAGGAACAATCATCTTGAAAAACCAACTTTGGACTAAACAAAAAAAGTCTATAACTGAGGATCACAGAGGAAGTTACACCAAAATGGAAGACTCTGTGGGAAGACAGAGTTACACAGGCAGCTGCAAGAGGAAGAAGAGCAGATGAAAAGTAGAGACAATCTTATGGAGCTTGGGCTTTTATAAAGGTGCTGTCATTTCTAAGCAGGAGGAAGCTGATTCTTATGCAAAAGTTGGCCCATCCCACACTATCCAGGCACAGAAAATGAAAATACAAACAGTGAAAAAAGCAGTAGCTGCAAACAAGTAACCCTCAGCAAGTTACAAACAACAGCTAGTTACACATGCAGCAGGCCCAAAGGAGTAGTGTAACAGGCACCAGACACTGTGGAGAATAAATATGCCCAACAGGACAGACATTGCAGTGTGTAATACACATAATCAAGGTTGATGCTTAGAGCCAGCCAGCCTGAAAGAATAACCGGACCCACGAAAGGAACTACATTCAATATTTACATACAACAAGAGGGAAAATAGTACCCTCAAGAAACATTAGTAGAACAAGGAAAACAGATGACCTCAAGGTCAGTACCACCGAGTCTATCTTCTTCATAAAAACACCACAAAAATTTCAAAGTCAGACAGCGCTACCTAATACACAGACAAAATGGGCAGACAGAGAAATGTGACCCAAAACCATCAAGAGAAATCCTTAGAAAAAGAACTAAATGAAATGGAAGTAATCAAACTACCAGATTCAGAGTTTAAAATAATGATTTTTAGAATGCTCAAGGATCTTAGAACAACAATGAATGGACATAATGAGCACCTAAGTAAAGAGATAGCGAGCATCAAAAAGGACACTGAAATCATCAAAAAGAACTAGGCAGAAATGACAAATACAATATCAGAAATGAACACTGCACTATGAATGAATCAACAGCAGGCTGAATGAAGCAGAGAATCAAACCAGTGATTAGGAAGACAAGATAAATAAAAGCAAAAAAGAAGAGCAGCAAAATAAAAAGAGGCTCAAAAAGACTGAGGAAATTCTAAGAAATCTCTGTGACAACCTGAAGAGAAACAACATCAGCATGATAGGTGTTCTTGAAGGAGAAAAGAACAAACAAGGAATAGAGAACCTGTTTTAAAAACTTGCCTGACCAGGCAGTGGCACAGTGGAAAGAGCATCGAACTGGGATGTGAAGGGCCCAGGTTTGAGACCCCAAGGTTTCCAGCTTGAGCGTGGGCTCATCTGGTTTGAGCAAGGCTCACCAGCTTGAGCCCAAGGTTGCTGGCTTGAGCAAGGGGTCATTTAGTCTGCTATAGCCACCCAGTCAAGCCACATATGAGAAATCAATCAATGAACAACTAAGGAGCTGCAAAAAAGAATTGATATTTCTCATCTCTCCCCCTTTATGTCTGTCTGTCACTATCTGTCCCTTTTTCTGACTCTCTATGTCTCTGCCACACAAAAAAATAATAAAATAAAAAAAAACTCATAGCAGAAAATTTTCCTAAATTGATGAAGGAAACAGTCACACAAGTTCAAGAAGCACACAGAGTCCCATTAAAGAAGAATCCAAAAAGATCTATACCAAGACACATCATAATTAAAGTGCCAAAGTTAAGAGATAAAAAAATACTCAAAGCTGCAAGAGAATAGTAGTTAATTACCTACAGATGAGTCCCTATAAAAATGACATCCAGCTTCTCAACAGAAACATTTGAGGCCAGAAGGAATTGGCAAGAAATATCAAACGTGTTACAAAACAAGAACCTACAACCAAGACTTCTTTATCCAGCAAGGCTATCATTTAAAATTGAAGGAGCAATAAAAAGCTTCCCAGAAAAAAACCCTCAAGAAATTCATTATGAGCAAACCTGTTTTGCAAGAAATTTTAGGAATTCTTCTGTAAAAAGAGCAAAGGAAAAAAGAAATTGAAAAAAAGAGGATTGTAGATCTAAAGAATAAAACAGCAATAAATAAGTATATATCAGTAATAACCTTAAATGTAAATGAATTAAATGCTTCAATCAAAAAACATAGGGTAGACTAAGAGACATGGACAGGAGTGAGGTGGTTACGGGGGGTGGGAGGAGGGAAGGAAGGAGAGGGGGAGAGGGAGGGGGAGGGGGAGGAATACAAAGAAAACTGGATAGAGGGTGACGGAGGATGAGCTCTCTTTGGGTGATGGGTATGCAACAGAACTAAATGACAAGATAACCTGGAAATGTTTTCTTTGAATATATGTACCCTGATTTATTGATGTCACCCCATTAAAATAAAATTTATTTATATAAAAAAAACAAAAAACATAGGGTAGCTGCATGGATAAAAAAACAAGACCCGTACATATGCTGTCTACAAGAAACACACCTCAGAACAAAATATACATATAAACTGAAAGTGAAGGAATAAAAAAAGTATTTTATGCAAATAGAAATTAAAAAAAGCTGAGGTAGCAATTCATTTATCTGTCAAAATAGACTTTAAAACAAAGGCTATAGTAAAGGATAAAGAAGGTCACTACATAATGATAAAGGGAGCAATTCAACAGGAAGATATAACCATTATAAATATCTACATGCCTAATAGAGTATAGCACCTAAATATATAAAGCAGATTTAAATGGACATAAAGGGTGAGATCAACAGCAATACTATAATAGTAGGGGATTTTAATACCCTACTAACATCAATGGAGAGATCTTCCAGGCAGAAAATGAATAAAGAAACAGCAGCCTTAAATGACAGACTAGACCAACTTATTTTAATTGAGATCTTCAGAACCTTTCACCCCAAGGCAGCAGAATATACATTCTTTTCAAGTGCTCATGGAAAATTCTCTAGGACAGACCATATGTTAGGACACAAAACAAGTTTCAATAAATTTAAGAAGATTGGAATTCTATCAAACATCTTCTCTGATCACAATGTCATAAAACTAGAATTCAACTACAAAAGAAAAACTGAAAGACATTCAAACAGTTGAAAATTAAATAGCATGTTATTAAATAATGAAAGGGTTAACAAGATCAAGGAAGAAATAAAAAGTTTCCTTGAAATAAATAAAAATGAACATACAACAACTCAAAATTTATGGAACACAGCAAAAGCAGTCTTTAGAGGGTAGTTCATGGTATTACAGGCATACGTCAAGAAGCAAGAAAAAGTTCAAATAAACAACTTAAACCTGCATTTAAAAGAACTAAAAACAACAACAATAAATAAAGCATAGGCCTAACCAGGCAGTTGCGCAGTGGATAGAGTATCAAACTGGGATGCGGAAGACCCAGGTTCGAGACACCGGGGTCACCAGCTTGAGCGTGGGCTCATCTGGTTTGAGCAAAAACATTCACCAGCTTGGACCCAAGGTTGCTGGCTCAAGCAAGGGGTTAGTCGGTTTGCTGAAGGCCCATGGTCAAGGCACATATGAGAAAGCAATCAATGAACAACTAAGGTGTCGCAATGCACAATGAAAAACTAATGATTGATGCTTCTCATCTCTCCATTCCTGTCTGTCTATCCTTGTCTATCCCTCACTCTGACTCTCTCTCTGTCTCTGTAAAAAATAAAATTAAAAAAAATAAAGCATAGAAGATGATAGAAGATGTAGTAAGAAGGAAATAATAAAGATCAGAGCAAAACTAAATGACATAGTGGCTAAAAAAATACAAAAGATCAATAAAAACAAGAGGTTGTTCTGTGTAAAGGTAAACTAGATTGAAAAACCTTTAAACAAACTCATCAAGAAAAAATGAGAAGACTCAAATAAATAAAATTAGAAATATAAAATGGAGAAGTAACAACTGACACCACAGAAATACAAAATATTGTAAGAAAATACTATGAAGATCTATATGTCAAAATTTAAACAAGCAAGGTAAAATGGATAAATTCCTAGAAACATACAATCTTCCAAAACTCATTCTGGAAGGATAAGAAAACCTAAACAGACTGACTACACCAAATGAAATTGAAACAGTTATCAAAAACCTCCCAGCAAACAAATGCCTGGACCAGATGACTTCACAGGCAAATTTTACCAAATATTCAAAGAAGAACTAACACCTATTCTTCTCAAGCTATTTCGAAAAATTTAAGAGGAAGGAAGACTTCCAAGCTCTTTTTATGAGGCAAGCACGATTCTAATTTCAAAACCAGGTAAAGACACTACAAAGAAAGAAAATTATAGACCAATATCCCTGATGAACATAGATGCTAAAGTTTTCAAAAAAATATTAGCAAATCAGATCCAGCAATACATTAAAAATCATACATCATGATTAAGTGGGATTTATTCTGGAAGGCAAGGCTTGTACAATATTTGCAAATCAATCACTGTGATTCATCACATAAACAAAAAGGAGAAAAGTCACATGATTATATTAATAAATGCAGAAAAAGTATTTGATAAAATCCAGCACCCATTTATGATTAAACTCTCAGCAAAGTGGGAATACAAGAAAAATACCTCAACATGATAAAAGCCATCTGTGACAAACCTACAGCCAACATCATACTCAATGGCAATCCCCTTAAGATCAGAAATAAGGCAGAGGTGCCCCCTTTCACCACTCGTATTCAACATAGTTCTGGAAGTCCTAGCCACAGCAATCAGACAAAAAGAAGGAGTAAAAGGCATCCAAATTGGGAAAGAAAAGGTAAAACTATTGTTATTTGTTGATGACATGATATTGTACATAGAAAATTTAAAGTCTCAGTCAAAAAACTACTAGACCTGATAAGTGAATTCAGCAAGGTGGCAGGATATAAAATGAATATTCAGAAATCAGTGGTATTTTTATACACCAACACTAAACTGTCTGAAAGAGAAATTTAGGAAACAATCTCCTTTATTATTGCAACAAAATAAAAAATAAAGTACCTAGGAGTAAATTTAACCAAGAAAGTAAAAGACTTGTACTCAGAAAATTATAAGACATTTAAAAAAGAAATCAAGGAAGATACAAAGAAGTGGAAGTATATACTGTGTTCACGGATAGGAAAAAGAAGCATCATTAAAATTTTTATATTACTCAAAGCAATCTCTAAATTCAATGCAATTCCTATTAAAAAACCAATGACACACTTCAAAGATATAGAACAAATATTCCAAAAATATATATGGAACCAAAAAAGAACACGAATAGCCACAGCAATGTTGCAAATGAAGATTAAAGTGAATGATATCACAGTTCTTGATATCAAGGTATACTACAAGGCCATTGTAATTAAAACAGCTTGGTACTGGCATAAAGACAGGCATACAGATCAATGGAAGAAAACAGAGAACCCAGAAATAAACCTACAGCTTTATGGTCAATTGGTATTTGACAAAATAGATAAGAGCATACAATGGAGTAAAGACAGTCTCTTTAATAAATGGTGTTGGGAAAATTGGACAGCTACCTGCAAAAAAATAAAACTAGGCCACCAACTTACACCATTCACAAAAATAAACTCAAAATGGATAAATGACTTAAATGTAAGTTGCAAAACCATAAACATTTTGGAAGAAAACATAGGCAGTGAATTCTTCGATATCTCTCGTAGCAATATATTTGCCAATTTATCTTTACAGGCAAGTGAAATAAATGACAAGATAAAAAACGGGACTATACAAACTAAAATTTTTTTGCACAGCAAAAGACAGCATTAACAAAATAAAAAGACAACCCACACAATGGAAGAACATATTTGCCAATATGTCTGATAAGGGGTTAATAATCAAAATTTATAAAGAACTTCTAAAACTCAACACCAGGAAGGTAAACAATCCAATTAAAAAATGGACAAAGGAACTAAATAGACACTTCTCCAAAGAGGACATCCAGATGGCAAATAGGCAGATGAAAAAAATGTTCAATGTCACTGATCATTAGAGAAATACAAATTAAAACCACAATGAAATATCACCTCACACCTGTCAGAATGGCGCTCATCAACAAAACACAGAATAAGTGCTGGCGAAGATGTGGAGATAAGGGAACCCTCCTGCACTGCTGGTGGGAATACAGACCTCTGTAGCCACTGTGGAAAACAGTAGGGTGTTTCCTCAAAAAATTAAAAATGGAACTGCCTTTGACTCAGCCATCCACTTTTAGGAATATATCCTAAGAATACCAAATCACTGATTCAGAAGAAGAAATGCACCCACATGTTTATGGCAGCATTGTTTACAGTAGCCAAGATCTGGAAACAGCCCAAGGTCCGTCAGTGGAGGAGTGGATTAAAAAGTATACTACATACACACAATAGAATACTATGGGGCCATGAAAAAGAAGAAAATTCTACCTTTTGCCATGGCATGGATAGACCTGAAGATTATTATGCTAAGTGAAGTAAGCCAGGCAGAGAAAGACAAATATCATATGATCTCACTTATATGTATAATATAATCAATAAAGTGACTGAGGAACAGAATAGAGGCAGAAGCAGGGTCACAGGGAACAGAGGGACAGCTGTCAGAGGGAAGGGGGCCAAGGGATTGGATTAGAGGAGGTGAAGGGATTAGTGAAAGTATATATACATAACACATAGATACAGATAACAGGACAGCGAACCCCAGAGGGAAGTAGGAAAAAGGACAGGGAGAGGGGGACAAAAGGGGTGTAATGTGTGCCATGGGGGTGGGGAGTGAGGGAGTTATATTGAGTGGGACACTTGAATCCATGTTAACACATGAATTAAATTTTTTTTTATTATTTTTTTTAAAATAAATTTTTATTAATGTTAATGGGATGAAATGAATAAATCAGGGTCCATATATTCAAGGAAAACATGTCTAGGTTCTCTTGTCATTAAATTATGTTGCATACCCCTCACCCAGAGTCAGATTGTCCTCCGTCATCCTCTATCTAGTTTTCTTTGTGCCTCACCCCCTCCCCCTAACCCTCTCTTCCCTTCCCTCCCGCGTCCTCCCTCCCCCCACCCCTGGTAACCACCACACTCTTGTCCATGTCTCTTAGTCTCATTTTTATGTTCCACCAATGTATGGAATCATGTAGTTCTTGTTTTTTTCTGATTTACTTATTTCACTCCGTATAATGTTATCAAGATCCCACCATTTTGCTGTAAATGATCTGATGTCATCATTTCTTATGGCTGAGTAGTATTCCATAGTGTATATGTGCCACATCTTCTTTATCCAGTCTTCTATTGAAGGGCTTTTTGGTTGTTTCCATGTCTTGGCCACTGTGAACAGTGCTGCAATGAATATGGGGCTACATGTATCTTTACGTATCAATGTTTCTGAGGTTTTGGGGTATATACCCAGTAGAAGGATTGCTGGATCATAAGGTAGTTCTATTTTCAGTTTTTTGAGGAACCACCATACTTTCCTCCATAATGGTTGTACTACTTTACAGTCCCACCAACAGTGGATGAGAGTTCCTTTTTCTTCACAGCCTCTCCAACATTTGCTATTACCTGTCTTGTTGATAATAGCTAATCTAACAGTGATGAGGTGGTATCTCATTGTAGTTTTGATTTGCATTTCTCTAATAACTAATGAAGCTGAGCATCTTTTCATATATCTGTTAGCCATTTGTATTTCTTCCTGAGAGAAGTGTCTGTTCATGTCCTCTTCCCATTTTTTTTATTGGATTTTTTGTTTGTTTGTTGTTGAGTTTTATGAGTTCTTTATAAATTTTGGATATTAGGCCCTTATCTGAGCTGTTGTTTGAAAATAACATTTCCCATTTAGTTGGCTGTTTATTTTGATGTCAGTTTCTCTTGCTGAGCAAAAACTTTTTATTCTGATGTAGTCTCATTCATTTATCTTTGCCTTCACTTCCCTTGCCATTGGAGTCAAGTTCATAAAATGTTCTTTAAAATCCAGGTCTATGAGTTTAGTACCTACGTCTTCTTCTATGTACTTTATTGTTTCAGGTCTTATATTTAGGTCTTTGATACATTTTGAATTAATTTTAGTACAGGGGGACAAGCTGTAGTCGAGTTTCATTCTTTTGCATGTGGCTTTCCAGTTTTCCCAACATCATTTGTTGAAGAGGCTGTCTTTTCTCCATTGTGTGTTGTTGGCCCCTTTATCAAAGATTATTTGACCATATATATGTGGTTTTATTTCTGGGCTTTCTATTCTGTTCCATTGGTCTGAGTGTCTATTTTTCTGCCAATACCATGCTGTTTTGATTATCGTGGCCCTATAATATAGTTTAAAGTCAGGTATTGTAATGCCCCTAGCTTTATTCTTTTTCCTTAGGATTGCTTTGGCTATTCAGGGTTTTTTATAGCTTCATATAAATCTGATGATTTTTTTTCCATTTCTTTAAAAAATCTCATAGGAATTTTGATGGGAATTGCACTAAATTTATATATTGCTTTGGGTAATATGTCCATTTTAATTATATTTATTCTTCCTAGTCAATAACAAGGAATATTTTTTCATCTCATTGTGTCTTTATCTATTTCTCTTAACAATGCTTTGTAGTTTTTGTTATACAGGTCCTTTACATTCTTTGTTATGTTTATTCCTAGGTATTTTTGTTGTTGTTGTTGCAATCGTGAAGGGGATTATTTTTTTGAGTTCGTTTTCTAATATTTCATTGTTGGCATATAGAAAGGCTATGGACTTTTGTATGTTAATTTTGTATCCTGTGACCTTACTGTATTGGTTTATTGATTCTAGTAATCTTTTTGTGGAGTCCTTCGGGTTTTCGATGTATAGGATCATATCATCAGCAAAAAGTGATACCTTTACTTCTTTTCCGATATAGATGCCTTTTATTTCTTTGTCTTGTCTGATTGCTCTGGCCAGAACTTCTAGCACCACATTAAATAAGAGTGGAGAGAGTAACAACCCTGTCTTGTTCCTGATTTAAGGTGAAAAGTCCTCAGTTTTATGCCATTTAATATGATGTTGGCTAATGGTTTATCATATATGGCCTTTATCATGTTGAGATGTTTTCCTTCTATAATCATTTTGTTGAGAGTCTTAGACATAAAATTGTGTTGTATTTTATTGAAAGACTTTTCTGCATCTATTGATAAGATCATGTGATTTTTGTTCTTTGTTTTGTTGATATGGTGTATTACGTTAACCGTTTTACATATGTTGAACGATCCTTGAGATTCTGGGATGAATCCAACTTGATCATGATGTATTATTTTTTTAATATGTTGTTGTATTCGATTTGCCAGTATTTTGTTTAGTATTTTAGCATCTGTATTCATTAGAGATATTGGTCTGTAGTTTTCTTTCTTTGTGCCATCCTTGCCAGGTTTCAGTATGAGGGTTATGTTGACCTCATAAAATGTGTTTGGAAGTATTGCTTCTTCTTCAATTTTTTGGAAGACTTTGAGTAGAATAGGAACCAAGTCTTCTCTGAATGTTTGATAGAATTCATTAGTATAACCGTCTGGGCCTGGACTTTTATTTTTGAGGAGGTTTTTAATAGTTTTTTCTATTTCCTCCCTGCTGATTGGTCTGTTTAGGCTTTCTGCTTCTTCATGACTCAGTCTAGGAATGTTGTATTGTTCTAGGAATTTATCCATTTATTCTAGATTGTTGAATTTGGTGGCATATACTTTTTCATAGTATTCTACAATAATTCTTTGTATATCTATGATGTCTGTGGTGATTTCTCCTCTTTCATTTTGGATTTTATTTATTTGAGTCCTGTGCCTGCCTTTTTCCTTGGTGAGTCTTGCCAAGGGTTTGTCAATTTTGTTGATCTTTTCAAAGAACCAGCTCCTTGTTTTATTGATTTTTTCTATAGTTTTTCTGTTCTCTATTTCATTTATTTCTGCTATGATTTTTATTATCTCCTTTCTTCGGCTGGTTTTGGGTTGTCTTTGTTCTTCTTTTTCTAGCTCCTTAAGGTGTGAAGTTAAGTGGTTTACTTCGGCTCTCTCTTGTTTGTTCATATAGGCCTGAACTGATATGAACTTTCCTCTTATTACTGCTTTTGCTGCATCCCAGAGATTCTGATATGTCGTATTGTCATTTTCATTTGTCTGTATATATCTTTTGATCCCTGCACTTATTTCTTCTTTGACCCATTCATTTTTTAGAAGTATGTTGTTTACTTTCCACATTTTTGTGGTTTTTTCCCCCTCTTTTTTGCAGTTGAATTCTAGTTTCAAGGCTTTATGATCAGAGGATATCCTTGGTACAATTTCAATTTTTCTAAATTTGCTGATATTGTCTTTGTGGCCCAACATATGGTCAATTCTTGAGAATGTTCCATGTACACTAGAGAAAAATGTATACTCTGTTGCTTTGGGATGAAGTGTCCTGTAGATGTCTATCATATCCAGGTGTTCTAGTATTTCGTTTAAGGCCAATGTATCTTTATTATTAATTCTCTGTTTGGATGACCAATCTAGAGCTGTCAGCGGTGTATTGAGGTCTGCAAGTATGATTGTATTTTTGTCTGTTTTTGTTTTTAGGTCAATAAGTAGCTGTCTTATATATTTTGATGCTCCTTGGTTTGGTGCACATATATTAAGGAATGTTATGTCTTCTTGATTCAGTGTCCCCTTAATCATTATGAAATGACCATTTTTTTCTCTGAGTACTTTTTCTGTCTTGTAGTCAGTATTATTAGATATAAGTATTGCTACACCTGCTTTTTTGGGGGTGTTGTTTGCTTGGAGTATTGTTTTCCAAACTTTCACTTTGAATTTGTTTTTATCCTTGTTGCTTAGATGTGTTTCTTGTAGGCAGCATATAGTTGGATTTTCTTTTTAAATCCATTCTGCTACTCTGTCTTTTTATTGGTAAGTTTAAGCCATTTACATTTAGTGTAATTATTGACACTTGTGGGTTCCCTATTGCCATTTTATAAATAGCTTTCTCTTAGTTTTGTATCTTGTTTGATTCTTCTCTTTTGTTTTTCTATCATTTGTTTTTGTTTGTTTGTATTCCATACTTCTTTCCTCTGTTGCTACCTTTTTTAAGTCAAGTGTTTTTGTGGTGGTTTTTACAAGGGTGGTTACCATTAATAATGAAAGGGTACCTACCATCCTACCATATTCATTGTAGTACCCTATCTTATGAGTATTTCTGCGCTTCATTGTCCTTTGTTACTGTTAATCTCCATCCTCTCCCCCCCCCCTTTTTTTCTTTTGTTGTCACAGTATAAATTTGGTTTTATTGTGTTCTTGGTGGAGCTGTGGTTTTGTTTTGTTTTGTTCTTTGAATCTGGTTGGAAAACCCTCTTTAGTATTTCTTGGAGTTGGAGCTTTCTGATGATAAATTCCCTCATCTTTTCTGTATTTGTGAATGTTTTTATATCTCCTTCATATCTGAAGGATAGCTTTGATGGGTATAGTATTCTTGGCTGAAAGTTCCTCTCTTTCAGGACTTTAAATATTGGGATCCACTCTCTTCTAGCTTGTAGAGTTTCTGCTGAGAAATCTGATGATAATCTAATAGGCCTTCCTTTATATGCTGTACTCTTCTTTTCCCTGGCTGCCTTGAGAATTTTTTCTTTGTCATTGGTTTGTGCCATCTTCATTATGATGTGCCTTGGAGTAGGTTTGTTGGGGTTATGAAAACTCGGAGTTCTGTTTGCTTCTTGAATTTTAGGCTTTAGTTCTTTTCACAGGCTTGGGAAGTTCTCATCTATTATTTGTTTGAGTATATTCTCCATTCCATTTTCTTTCTCTTTTCCCTCTGATATACCTATTATTCTTATGTTATTCTTTCTGATGGAGTCAGACAATTCCTGTAGGGCTTTCTCGTTTTTTATTATTTTTGAGTCTCTTTCTTCTTCTCTCTGTTGTGCCTCAAGTTGTTTGTCTTCTATTTCACTAATCCTATCTTCTATCTGGGCTGTTCTGTTAGCTAAGCTTGTTACCTTGTTTTTCAGCTTGTGAATTGAGTTTTTCATTTCTGTTTGATTTGTTTTTATAGTTTCAATTTTCTTGGTAATATATTCTTTGTGATCATTGAGTTTTTTTCTGAGCTCCCTAAATTGCCTTTCTGTGTTTTCTTGTATATCTCTGAGTATTTTTAAGATTTCTATTTTAAATTCTCTGTCATTTAGCTCCAAGGTTTCCAATATGTTAAATTTTTTCTTCATAGATTTTTCCACATCTATTTGTGTTACCTCTCTATCTTTTGTATCCATAATATTCTATTTCCTTTTTCTTATTGGCATCTGAGGGTGGTCTTGTTGATAGCACTAATTAGAATTAATAAAAAATAGAAAGTAAAAAAAATATTTTTTGGGGGGGAAAGGAAATAAAAAAGGAAAAAGGAAAAACACCCCACTAAGAAAAGTAATAATTTATTATTTCCCCCTCTTTTCTTTCTTCTCTTCCCCTCCTCTCCCTTCCTTAGGGAAATATCATGATGACCTGTGAATTATATTATGCTAAATGGAACAAAAACTGCCTATAACGGAGGGCCTGATTTGGGGTGAAGAGTTCAAGGGGCAAAAAAGGGAGTAGGGACCTACTAAATGCAAAAAAAGGAGAAAACCTTAGACAAGTATAAAATGATTTGCTTGTAAGTGATGGTCGACTAAGAGATATAATGAGAGGGATAAGAGGGAAACAGAAAAAAGGAGAAAAAAATAAGTAAAGAAAAAATAAGTAAAAATCTGTTGTATTAAGTGGAGCAAAGACTAAATACAATGGAGACCTTGGGTTGGGAGGAATGCTAATGAGTTAAAAAGCAAAGTAAAAAGTACCCAAAATGCCACAAAAACAAACTAACAAAAAAAAAACAAAAACAAAAGCAAAAAAAACCCAAAAAAACTTGAGTCTCACATTAAATAATTTGTTCGTGATTGAGGATTGAATGGAAGGAAAAGTAAAAGGAGAAAAGAAGAAAGGAATAGAAAGGAAAAAATAAGAAAAAGAGAAAAATGAAGGAAGAAATAAAGGAAGAGAGAGAAAAACAAGGAGAGAGAGTAAGAGTTAAGGGTTTTGGAGTGTAACCCTAAAGGAGAGTAAGAACGAAGAAAAGAAATAAAATGTAACACTCATGGGTAGTGTAGTTCAAGAAAAGGAAAGAATAAGATGGGCAGAGAATAAAAGGACCGAGGTGGAGGAAATAAAAATGATAATATTAAAGGCAATAAGATAGAAGAAACAAACAACAACAACAAAAAAATAGTGGAACAAGTTATAAAGTCTGTGTATTTTTCTTGATTTTGAGAGGTTAATTTCTTCCTTTTTCTTTTCTCTCCCTCTCCCTCCCCAGGTCGGTGACTCTGTACCCCAGGCTCTGCCCCTGTGTCACACTTAGGTAGGGATTTGCAGTTGATGGGATTCTATGGCAATGTCATATAATTGGTTTTAGTCTCGTTGGTAGTCAAGGCTTATTGGCATTTGCATGGTCCAACAATGAGAGAGTTTGCTTTCCCAGAGCCTCTCTCCTGGTCTCCCCTTCCTGAATTAGCAGCCTGGTGATCCAGCTATGAGGCTGCCACTGCTTCTGCCTGGGGAGTAAGAGGCTCAAAGAGCTGGGAAATCCCCACTCTATCCCCACTCAGCGCAAGGCTCTGGGTAAAGCTCTGGCAGTCAAAGCCTCCAGCATAATCAGGCGGGGTTGGGAGCCAATTGTTGTCAAGGTGACTTTCAATAAGCCTCTAGGCCTGTTCAGTGCCTAGCATTCAGTTGGACCACTCAACCCAGGCTTTCCACACTTTGTAGCTTGTTTTGGCTGGGAAGAAGAAGCACTAGTCGCTGCTTGCTGTATAGATCTTAACATCTGCCAAGTTTTTCTTGTTAGCGTATATCCCTGAATATGAAGGCTCTGTCAATCAGAAGTTGCCCCCACCCCTTTAGCAAGAGGCACTAAAAAATATCATGCCTCTAGTCTTGGATCGCTGAACTAAGAGAGATCTTATCAATTAGAGCCCCGTGGGTGCGCAGATTTTGTGGGTTAAGCTAATTTCAGTGATTGGATCTGCAGCTGTGCTCCAGAAAGTATTTCAAGCTTCCCGTGTGCCCCTCCCCCAATGCTTGATTGTTAGCTTGAATGGCTGTGTGAGGTGCCCCGCCCACGGAGAGAAGCTCCAGGGTAGGGAAAATAGCTTTGGTGCCCTTTTCTCTTGCCTTACCGCTGGTGGCTGGGGTGCACTGGGCGCGTGGGAGAATGGGGCACTCTGGGTGTGCGGGCGAGTGGGGTGCTCTGGGCGTGTGGGCGAGTGGGACGTTCAGGGCACATGAGCGAATGGAGTGCTCTGGGCACGCCAGTGGCTGGGGACGCTCGCTCGCAGTGCGCTGGCCACTGGGGACGCTCGCTCTGTGACCGGACCGCAGCACGGGGCGCGCGTGGTTTCTCACGGCACGCGGGTGGCTGCTCGCAGCACTCAGGCTGTTCCTCCCTGAGTGTGGGTGGGTAGTTGCACACGTGGGTTGACTCACCACAGGCACACTCTCTCCTCAGCTTGAATGAACATCCCTGTGGTAGTTAGCTTCCTCCACACCCTCAGCTCTGTCCCGTCTCTCAGATTCAAGTGATAACAGCCCTTTCACCTTCAGTGTGTGTAGAACTCCGGAATGCTCCGAGGATAAATTTTTCTGTTTCTAGTTGATAAATTTGTTGAGATTTTGGGGAGATCTGTCATACGTGCTGCTCACGGCGCCATTTCCATGACGTCACTCTCAATTTTTTTTAAATAATTAAATAAATAAAAATGTAGCTAAAAAAAGAATAAAAAGCAGGCATTTCACTCTGTAAAAATGCTACTTGGGCTGACTTATGCAAACCATCACTAAAACAAAATAAAGTGTACTATTTGTAATTTGTATCACTAATGTGCTATTACACTTCCATGCTTTTTTTAACGTACAGATGCAAGTGACATGTATGAGCTCATTAATAATTCAAAGATCCTCTGAGTTTGCACTTCTGATTTTAATTGTTCTTTAGAAATGGAGGTCAGTTGCATTACTGTGAGAGCTGGAAAAATTGTCACAACACAATATTATTGTTATCAACATTATTGCAAGGATTATTGTGGTTATGTGTGATTATTCTTAAAGTAATTGTTAAGAACCTGAATTATCTGATCTTCAAACATCAAGACACAACCTATGCATTTCAAAATATAACTCAGTGCCTCCTAATGTCTGGGAAGCTGGTAGTAAGTTATTACTTGATTGAGAGCTTGACTACCTTTGTGCTCTTTTACAGGATTAGGATATGAATTACACTTCCTTAAACCATTGGTTTCACGTAGCAGAACATGCTAAACCACTCTTGAGAGCAGAGTTAAGAATATTCTGAAGAAGAAGGAAGCCTAATGATGAAGTTAAGTCCATTGAAGTCTCTTTAGAGACTGCTACTTTAGAAATTAACACTTTGACAGCTGATTGCCTTATGGTTTGAAAGATATTCTTGTAGTAAGGTTTCCAAATCTGAATACAAATAACTAATCTTCAAGTCTGACCCTGTTTTTAAAACACATTTTAGTTAGCACATCTCTCCCTTCTCCTACACCACCGAATGGCCACGATGGCGGCTCCCATGCAGGTTCCCATTGGATTCAGGCAGACAGTAAAGAAATGGTGGAGTCGGAGGATGGTGGGCCATTCTGTTTATTGGTGTCTCACCAAGACAGGCAAGCCACAAGAGAAGACAAAGGAAAAGCAGAAAACCTGCTTTTCCCATGAAGGGCAAGGGATCAGGGAGGCCCCTGCCATGGTGATAGCAGGAACCGAGAGAGCAAGCCCCCGGTCTGTCCCCATTTTATAGTGTAGAAATCAAAATCTTTAATCCAATATACAAATATGGAAGTCTCTGATACAAAGTCATTTACCTGAGGCATAATGTGATTCCTCATGAGAGTGCACCACCCCATATCATGCAATAGTCAAGGGTATGGGGAAAAGCTTAGTTTTAAAACTAAGCCTTAGGCTATAATAACTTTGCCAGTTTACAGCCTGTCTCCCACACCCAAAATGAGCAAACATATATGTCATTTGACCAACACCCACCAAAAACAGTAAAAATACAGTATCATCAGTGGTTGGTCTGAAGCTCAGAGAGAAACTAGCCTTTCAAAGGAATGCGTGGGATTGCTGGAAAAGCTGCTTGTTCTTATCTATCATGTAACGTACAGTTTGGACATACTATAAGTACTGGAACTGCAGTACCATTTGTGAACAAAGTAAAATGTCTGCTGTGCATATGGCACACTGTTAGCCATTGTGGAAGGAAACTATGAAAATCTGAGACCTCAAGAACAGAAGACATGAGCCTGGGTGCTGGGTCTGCTACTAGCTGGGTAACCTTGGGCATAATACCCGAGGGAAAAGGAAGAGGAAGAAGCCTGCCTTTAATGGAGCATTTACTGGGAACAAGAACTTACCAAAAGTCATGCCATTCAACCTACACAATAGCTAGAGACAGATGTTATTAGCAGTATGGTCTTTCTCAGGAAACTGAAGCTTAAAGGGTTGAATAATCTGTCACATTTATAGAGCTATGCAAATGAATGGGAGAGGGGTATTGTAATGGTTATAGGTTCAGATACAGGTTCAAATCCTCTATCCTAGTTCTTTCACTTATTGGCTATGTATTTTCAGGAAAATTATTTAATAATCTTTACTTTTCTAAAACTGAAGTATAACTATATTTCTATTGCATAGTGTTGTTGTGAAGTGTAATTAGCATTTAAATGCTTATCTCTGGGCCTGAGCTTATAAAGTGTTTACTTCTTTAATTAAATTATTATTTTTATGACAGAGTTGGAGGTTTTCAAACTCAAAATCCCACAAATTACAGTAATCACTCTCCTCTCTTCCCATATGACAAGAGTATTATGGGGCTGGTGAGATAATGAAGTGAAAGTGTCTCGCAGACGGCTGTGCGTACACATCTGGAGGCTGTTCTCTCACAGACAGCTGTGCATGCACATCTTGAGTGTGTCTTTCTTAGACTATGTCTTGGGTGTCCAGGTACATTGTAAGCTTCTGAAAAGCATGAGTCATTTTTTTTATTTCTTCTGAACCCGTGTTTCTAATTCAGATGTCTGTAAACATAAAGTGCACAGTAAATCCTAATTCAATAACTCTTATAGTCATTTACCTGCAGCACTATTACTCAAATTAGAAACTATTTTTATTTAGTATTTATTATTTTTGATGAAAAACTATATAATTCAATTTGTCATATGAAAGAAGGATATTATTGAGACTCAAGAAAGCTTTTAGAGTTCAGGAATCACACTTTTATGATATTATAAATCTCCCCCTTCCATGTCTTGAATATTGTTCATAGCAACAGAAATCATTTTAAAGGGGCATGTTACTATTTTTAATACCCACAGGTGTTTCATTCTTAAACTCTTTTCTTGCCCACATTAATTGCTACCTTTACCCAGTACTAAAATAAATGCATATTAATTTTTAATGTTGTTTATTTTATTTTTGCAGGTGCGTATTAATTTTGGAGTCCAGTTAAACCTGTCTAGACCTTAAATGCCACCAGATCACTTAAACACACATTTATTTTTTATTGTTTTTGTTACAGTCTTTATTATCAGAATTAATGAATGTAGTTTTTATAAAGTTTATTACTTTCTTGCCCTGAAGACTGGATTTGAACTGTGCTGTTCTGGTCTACTGAGTAAATGGAGATTTAATTACAGAAATTTAATTGCTTATTATGAACTTGGTGGACTGGAACTGAATGAGCCCTTCTTCCCCATTTTCCATCTTTAAATGCACTCCACAAACTCATCATGGCTCAGCTGCCATTCCGTACCGCTTTCACTAACAACTTGTCAATCACCGCTGCCTGGGGTTTGATGTAAAATGTATGTATGCTAGACACGAATACAGGAATAGTCCCTGGCTTTTTAAAAGTATATAAAGGAGGAGTAATTTATTTGAAAACAGAAATCAAGGCTAACCTTAAGAGAAATGCATTCATGAGCTAAAGAGGAAGATAATCTTTATTTTGGAGAAAGCATAATTAGAATACTGAAATCAGAAAGCCTATTCAAATATTCAAGTGACATGGAATAAAATAAAATACTAACATCAAATTATATATATCTTTATTAAAAAGTCATACAAAATGTAATATTATGGAACAGAGGAATTTTAGTGATTGCAGACTATAGTAATGAAGTGTAATAGTGATTGATTAAAGTTTAATTACAATTCCCTTTCTTATTTTTTGGAGCAATGCTATGAAAAAAAGCTATACTTAATGTAAATTTAACGAACTAAATTTTAGTTGATTTTTTCTGTAGAAATATGTTTATAATGCAATAGAAAATAAATTTAAATTGTTTATGTGATCTTGCTGGTTGATCAATGTTTTAATCTAAACAATTTTATGATTAAATTTTCACTTCAAATGAAAACAGGTATTCATATTTATTAGAATCTGAATACTGTTTATGTTGGCCTGTGAGCAGGAAGTTAGAAAAGAAAATTGGTTTCATTAAAAACAAAAGCAAAATATCTGTCTCCCAGTGTGGAGCTAAAAGATTTTAAATTCTGTGTCACTGTGGTCCCTTTTCACTGCAAGCTCCTAATTCATGTCTTGTAAAGGGTCACCCTTGCCTTGCTGCTGGTTACAACTTCAGCTAGGTCGGATAACCTGGGAAGCTCATGAACTTCACAACCATCTCCAGAAAGAACTGCCAAAGTCAGATAGTCATGGATATGGTCATGTTCACCACCAAGACCACTTTTAACACTGAAGAGCAACACTTCCTCTTGTTCAGCTTAAAGTGCTGATGCAGGAGCTGAGCTTTCTGTTCCAGCACTTGCCACTAAGTCTGGTGTGAATTCCTTTCTCACCACAGTGGTTCAAGGAGATGATACTGACCTTGAGCAGTGGTATGGGAGATGATAGTGGTTTTGGGCAGTGGTGTAGAGTTTTTCATTTAATTACACAACCACTGCCTCAGAGTACAAGCTGCCTCTCTTAGGTGTTGAACATGTTGTAGGGACCAGTTCATAAATGTGGGGGCTCTATCCCCCTTTGAGTCTCTACTGTATTCCTCTTGTTCATGGTGATTTATTTCATGGGTCACACTGCCCCTCCCTGCCACTTGTCCTTTGCTAGGATTACCCCATTTCACCCTACTAAGTTTCAGTATGAATCTTTTGAATTTTTATGGAGATCTACTTACTGTCCTTCTGCTAACAACCTTCCAGATCTCTATTCCACACACAATATCAGTTCTGCCTCCCTAGAATATTCTCTACAGATGTCTTCATTGGAGTAATTGTTTCCATAAAATATATTGTATTTCATGAGCCTTTCCATTTATAAAATTATAGTATTTTTTGTTTTGGATAATGATCAAGATTCAATTTATAATTATCTGAAAGAATAGCAATTTAGTAGAAATGATCTTCATTTAAAAAAAGTATTACCATTTAATAATTTATCGTTTGTCTCATTGAAAAGTAAATGAAATAACAAATATTCATAAAAATATACTTTAATGCAATATCTTTATTACTATTTCTTTTCTTTTACATTTACTATGAGAGTGACAGAAAGAATTTAAATCAGTGTTTCCCAACCTTTTTTGTGCCATGCCCCACTTTAACCTTTCTAAAATTTTTATGTCCCCCCTTATGTAACATACATTAATTTTTAACATTAAAAATTTGGTTTGTTCACTTAATAAACATAAATGATAAGTTCTAGGAAGAAATCACTATGAAATTGTTAACAAAACACAGTAAGTAAAATTTCAAAACATATAATGAAAAACAAATTTAAATTCCAAATAATTTTAATACAGATTTTTCTATATTAATTTATTATTTTAATTTAGTGTGATTCTTGCGCTTGATGCTTGCTGCACAGAGATTTTATATTAGGTTCCAATTTGGTTAGCTTTAGTCTCAAGTCTCCATGTTGTGTTATATCTAGCCAATTTCTTTTTTTTACCAGTAAATCATTTACAGCACTAAATCCACATTCAGCTAAAAATGAAGATGGAAACAGTAGCAATAGTTTTCTTGCACATTTGGTTGAATTTGGGTATTTGATTTCTGTTTCCTCACAAAGCCATGCCATCGCTCCTTTGATATTAAATAAAGCTTTAACTGACTCATCATTTTGCAATTCTGCGAGTTCTTCTTGATACTGCATATTTGATATATCAGACAAATCCACTAACATTGGCTGCATCATCCATGTTGGGAAATCAATTTGTTTTAAATCAGAAAATCTTTCTTTTAAATCAGCTGATAGAATATTCAAATGATTGACAATAACAAGTAAAGCGGTATCAGTTACTTCACATTTTTGGAGCCAATGAAACTGTTTAAAGTTTTTGTTGTTAATATGTTTCTGACATAACTCAATATTGGTAATGAAACCAAATATCTTTGCTTTTGCATCTACAAGAGTTTTATTTGTTCCTTGAAGCTGCTTATTTAATATATTTAGTTTTTCAAAGATATCGGCTAAATAACTCACAAATGCTTCACCATCTATTGTTAACAGATACTTCATTTCAGGTTTGTCACTTAAAAAATCACTAAGAGTATCAAACAGTTCCATAAATCTTTTCAGTTTCCTTTAGATAGCCATCTTACTTCAGTATGAAGTAAAAGTCTCACATGGTCTTCATTTTGTTCTTCACAAAATAGCTTGAAAAGACGCTCACATTTGACACTAGCTTTAATAGCATTAACACACTTTATTACTGTATGTAATACTTCATTCAGAACAGGCGAGATGTTTTTAGCTACCAAGTTTTCCCTATGAATAACACAATGCACAAGAATCATTTCTGGATTCGCATCTTTCATCAATTTTAAGCAGCCATTTTTCTTGCCCATCATATTGGGAGCACCATCTGCAGCACAAGATGTTATATTTTTCATTGGTATATCATTGACATCTAAGTAGTTTTTTAGCTTATTATATATATATCTTTGAAGGTAGTGGTGCTTTCTAATCTTTTACAGAACAACATTTCTTCAGCAAAATGTCTTTTATCAATATATCTTACGTAAGTTATCAATACTGCCTCACTGTCTCTCAAAGTTGATTCATCCATTTGCAAGGAGAATTTTCTTCTTTTCAGCTTTTCAATAAGTTGTTTTTCAATATCCTCACTCATTTTGTCTATTCTTCTGCTAACAGTATTGTCACTGAGTGGCATAGCTTTTACATCTTTGCCATCTTTTTCAAGAACCGTTTTAAGAAATGCTGATATTGATGGTTTTATTAAATTTTCTCCTATAGTGTGATTCTCCAGTTTTAGTGATGAATAAAGAAATTTGATAACTAGCCTCAAGAACACGATTATTAGTTGAAGTATGAGCAGTAAATAGAGACTTTAATGTTGTTCTTTTTTCAAAATTTTTCTTTAAAGTTTTAAAGTAACTCAAATCTGAATTAATATGAGCACTATGTTTCACCTTCAAATGCGCCTCAAGATGACCTCATTTCATTGATTCGTTGGTCAAGCATTGCTGGCATAAAAGACAAAAAGGAATCCGCTCATCGTGAACAGCGGGTATAAACCCAAATTTTAAATATTCCTCTGAATATTGACGAGTTTTTTTCTTGCTTGCACCACTCATTTTACTATGGGCTATAAGAAATAAAAATAAGATCAATTAAAAACTAATATTAAAATATGTGTTAAAATATATTCAATGTGACATAGAGTAAACGTATACTAAAAATTCATATTTATTTAAATGTATATAACACATTTACTACACTACCACTGCAAATCAAAAGATATCTATATTTTTTCCACAAAATTTTTGACAAAATTTTCTGGAAAGTTATGCTTCTAAAATTAAAATTGTCGTTCATGCACTATTATAGCCCCAATAATATTTATAAAATATTAGTGCTTTCTAGCCTCGATGCAAGAATACTTAATAAAGAGTTTAATATTGATAAAAATAAAATCAAATACTTACCAATTATATCTATACAATATATATATGTATATTTATGAAATCAACGAGCTTTTACAACAGTTTTGACTGACACTTATTTCAAATTAACACCAACTGAATGATGTGAAACACTACAGAAGTTGCGATAGGCCAATGAGGTGAGAATAACTGCATTGTTTAGCGAGTTTTTAAAACGTCCAGGGTTCCCCACAGCAGATGGCACACTCCGCGGTGAACCCAGGACGAAGTTTACTTGACGACGCCAATCACCCAGTTGATATTTTGGTCTTGTCAAACGAAATTATACTTAATAATTATTTACTGCAATTATTTAAGAATTGCATTTTTTGTTAAATTTGGCACCGATATCTAGCATTGCATTTAAATGGCCCGGGGCAAAAGTGTTAAAGTCGTGTTGAGTCCATTTTCAAATTGCCCCCCTTAACTATCGAATTGCCCCCCTGTGGGGCGTGGGCCCCACGTTGGGAAACACTGATTTAAATAGTATTCAAAAAATTTAACACATTCATTTTTTTGACCTTCAGAAAGCAAATATACATGGTGAGTTTTATAAAATAGCTCTTCATTACATGTGGCCTACTTAGCACAAATCCAAAATCAGTTAATTCTCTTCACAGATCCAGTTTACAATGAAAAGGAATTAAAGACTTAAGGATATGTGAGAAGGCTTCCAGAGTATACTGGGCTGGAGCAAATGGACTGGAGGTGGATGACTTCAGGGTGGCCAAAGATAAAGATATGAACATTCTCCTTCCTAAAAGAGAGGTGAAATGCTGTTTGAATATAGTCTAACTTTGGATCATTTAAGATACAAGCTATTCCTGTCACACACACAAAAAAATATTCAACTAGAAGTAAGGAACAGAGAAACACATCTAGTTTATCCTTTGACCCATCCTAACAGGGCATCATGTCAATGACTACAAGATATTATGGGAAGTCAATTGCTAAATGGCCTGAGTACAGTGGGGTTAAGGTCAGATGTAAGCAAATATAAGCAAAGTCAATATTCAAAAATATCACTTTTTATTAAACTAAAACAGATTTAAAATGTATATGCTTTCCTTCCCTTGAATAATACATTTGTAGAAAATTATTTGGTAGGCATTTTGAGAGAAGGATACATCAAACATTCTATTCATTATCTCAGGGATATTTTCGAAAGATCAATGCAGTTAGTTTGTAGGAGGTGTAGCAGAGGAAAGAGGTTACTTTCACTATCTCTGGTTCCTCTGGGTGGATGTCATCATGGACTCAGAATAGTGGGAGTGATTTTCATCTCATATTTCTTCAACTCCATGACTTGACCCACAATGTTACTGATTACTCTTGGCTCTCTGATAGCTGAAGGGAGTCTAACACATCAAAGTCACAGCCACAGGAATAGAATCCCATAATGTTTTAATAGAAAAGGGCCCTAGTAATTGTTTAGTCTATTACCTTTATTTTAGAGCTCAGACTCATAAAAGTTACTAGTAACAAGGATAGTAATAACAGCCAACATTAGGAGCATTGTGCTAAGCAAATAACATGGATTATTTTATTTAATTCTCATGACAATCCTGTGAGGTAGGGACTATACCCTACACTTTACAGAAAGAAAACTGAGACATAGTTTAAGAATTCAGCAAAGAGTCATGCAACTCATAAATGCAAATGTGAAATTTGATCTCAGTAATATGGCTGCAAAGCCAAAAAAGCCTTATTACTATACCTTATTGTCATTTTTATTTTAAAAATCAATGGTCTTCAATATATCACATGTCAATTCAGTAGTATGTGTGGATAAAAGTTAGACATGTATGCATGAAAAATGCTGATAGGAAATAAATTAATTCATTTAACATATGATGTGGGAAGAGAGCTCTGCAGATACCCTGAACTGCCAAAAAAATGAGCAAGTGGGTTATAGAGCAAATTAAGCCTGAAACATCTCTGAAGACAAAAATGACAAAACTGAATCTATCTTACTTTGGGTGCATCATGAGAAGGCAGGGCTCTTTGAAAAAGACAATAAGGCTGGGAAAAAGAGAAGGCAGCAGGAAAAGAGAAAGACCAAATATGAGATTGTTTGACTCCATAAAAGAAGCTGTAGGCATGACCTTACAGGAGCTGAGCAGGGCTGTTGAGGACAGGAGGTTGTAGACATCACTCATTCACTGGATCACCAGGAATTAGAACCAGCTCAATGGCATATAACACACACAATCGAGTAGAACCTGCAACCTAGATAATCAGTTTATCAGTCTTCTACTATCAATGATTTGATCAAGCAATGATAATAGTCTCTGGTTTTAAATATATTCATTTGCTCTGGTTGCAATGAAGCAACACCCCAGATGGGCAGAGCATTGCCCCCTAGTGGGCATGTCGGGTGGATCCCAGTTGGGCACATGTGGGAGTCTGTCTGCCTCCCTGCTTCTCACTTCAGAAAAATACCTCCCCAATATATATATATATATATATATATATATATATATATATATATATATATATATATGTGTGTGTGTGTGTGTGTGTGTGTGTGTGTGTATTCATTTATACACACATACACACACATAGCATATCCATCACCTCACATAATTACGTTTTATTTTTGTGTGTGTGGTGAGAACACTTCAGATCTATTTTCTCGAGAGTGACGTCACGGAAATGGCGCTGTGAGCAGCGAGTCCGACAGATCTCCCCAAAATCACAACAAATTTATCAACTAGAAACAGAAAAATTTATCCTCGGAGCATTCCGGAGTTCCACACAAACTGAAAGCGAAAGGACTGTTATCACTTGAATCTGAGAGACGAGGGTGTGGAGGAAGCCAACTACCGCAGGGACGTTCATTCAAGCCGCGGAGGGAGTTCGCCTGTGGTGAGTCGGCCCACACTCGGGAGCGGCGAGCAGCCGCCGGCGCGCGCCCGGTCCGGTTGCAGAGCGAGCACCGCTAATGTTCCCAGCAGCCCGCGCAATGCGAGTGAGAGTCCCTAGCCACCGGTGCCTGGAGCACCCCATTCGCGCGCGTGCCCTACTGGCCCGCACACCCAGGGTGCCCCATTATCCTGCGCCCGGTGCGCCCCAGCCGCCAGAGCGGGAGAGGCGCCAGGGCGGTCTTCCCTACTTGGGAGATTCTCTCCGTGGGCGGGGCACCTCACCCAGCCATTCAAGCTAACAATCAAGCGTTGGGGGAGGGGCACGCAGGCAGCCTGAAATACCTTCGGGAGCACAGCTGCGGACCCAATCACTGAAATTATCTTAACCCATGAAATCTGCGCACCCATGGGCTCTAATTGATAAGATCTCTCTCAGTTCAGCGATACAAGATAAGAGGCGTGATATTTCTTAGTGCCTCTCGCTAAAGGGGCGGGGGAAATTTCTCATTGATAGAGCCTCCATATTCAGGGATAAACGCTAACAAGAGGGACTTGGCAGATAATAAGATCTTTACTACACTAGTCGCAAGCAGAGACTAGTGCCTCTTCTTCCCAGCCAAAACAGGCTACAAAGTGTGGAAAGCCTGGGTTGAGTGGTCCAACTGAATGCTAGGCGCTGAACAGTCACCTTGACAACAATTGACTCCCAGCCCCGCCTGATTACACTGGAGGCTCTGACTGCCAGAGCCTTTCCCAAAGCCTTGCGCTGAGTGGGGATAGAGTGGGGATTTCCTAGCTCTTTGAGCCTCTTACTCCCCAGGCAGAAGCAGTAGCAGCCTTATAGCTGGATCACCAGGCTGCTAATTCAGGAAGGGGGGACTGGGAGAGAGACTCCAGGAAAGCAAACTCTCTCATCGTTGGACCCTGCAAACGCCAACAAGCCTTGACTACCAGCAAGACTAAAGCCAATTATATGACATTGCCATAGAATCCCATCAACTGCAAATCCCTACCTAAGTGTGACACAGGGGCAGAGCCTGGGGTACAGAGTCACCGACCAGGAAGTGGGAGAGAAAAGAAAAAGGAAGAAGTTAACCTCTCAAAATCAAGAAAAATCCACAGACTTTACAACTTGTTCCACTAATTTTTTTTTTTTTGCTGTTGTTTGTTTCTTCTATCTTATTGCCTTTATTATTATTAATTCTATTTCCTCCACCTCGGTCCTTCTATTCTCTGCCCATCTTATGCTTCCCTTTTCTTGAACTACACTACCCATGAGTGTTACATTTTATTTCTTATCTTCATCCTCACCCTCCTTTAAGGTTATACTCCAAAACACTTAACTCTCACTCTCTCCTCTTTTGTTTTTTTTGTTTTACTATATTTTGTTTTTTGCTCTTCCTTTTTTTTCCTTTGTTTTTCTCTTTTTCTTATTTTTTCCTTTCTATTCGTTTTTTCTTTTCTCATTTTACTTTTCCTCCCATTTAATCCTCACTCATGAACAAATTAGTTAATTTGGGACTCAAGGTTTTTTTTTGGTTTTATTTTTCTTTTTCACTTTTGTTTTTGTTTGTTTGTTTGTTTATTTTTGTGGCATTTTGGGTACTTTTTACGTTGCTTTTTAACTCACTAGCATTCCTTCCAACCCAAGGTCTCCATTGTATTTAGTCTTCGCTCCACTTAATACAACAGATTTTTACTTATTATTTTTATTTTTTTCTTTATTATTCTTTTTTTTTCTCCTTTTTTCTGGTTCCCTCTTATCCCTCTCATTATGTCTCTTAGTCGACCATCACTTACAAGCAAATCATCTTATGCTTGTCTAAGATTTTTTTCCTTTTTCTTTTTTTTTTGCATTTAGTAGGTCCCCACTCCCTTTTTTTGCCCCTTGAACTCTTCACCCCAAATCAGGCCCTCCATTATAGGCAGTTTTTGTTCCATTTAGCATAATATAATTCACAGGTCATCACGATATTTCCCTGAGGAGGGGAGAGGAGGGAAAGAGAAGAAAGAAAAAAGGGGGAAATAATAAATTATTATTGGTTTTTTTTGTGGGGTGTTTTACCTTTTTTATTTTCTTTTTACTCTTTATTAATTCCAATTAGTGCTATCAACAAGACCACCCTCAGATGCCAATAAGAAAGAGGAAATCGAATATTATGGATACAAAAGAAAGAGAGGTAACACAAATAGATGTGGAAAAATCTATGGAGAAAAGACTTAACATATTAGAAGCCTTGGAGCTAAATGACAGAGAATTTAAAATAGAAATCTTAAAAATACTCAGAGATATACAAGAAAACACAGAAAGGCAATTTAGGGAGATCAGAAAACAACTCAATGAACACAAAGAGTATATTACCAAGGACATTGAAACTATAAAAACAAATGAAACAGAAATAAAAAACTCAATTCACGAGCTGAAAAACGAGGTAACAAGCTTAGCTAGCAGAACAACCCAGATAGAAGATAGGATTAGTGAAATAGAAGACAAACAACTTGAGGCACAACAGAGAGAAAAAGAAAGAGACTCAAAAATAATAAAAAACGAGAAAGCCTACAGGAATTTTCTGACTCCATCAGAAAGAATAACATAAGAATAATAGGTATATCAGAGGGAGAAGAGAAAAAAAATGGAATGGAGAATATACTCAAACAAATAATAGACGAGAACTTCCCAAGCCTGTGGAAAGAACTAAAACCTCAAATTCAAGAAGCAAACAGAACACCAAGTTTTCTTAACCCCAACAAACCCACTCCAAGGCACATCATAATAAAGATGACACAAACCAATGACAAAGAAAAAATTCTCAAGGCAGCCAGGGAAAAGAAGAGTACAACATATAAAGGAAGGCCTATTAGATTATCATCAGATTTCTCAGCAGAAACTCTACAAGCTAGAAGAGAGTGGACCCCAATATTTAAAGCCCTGAAAGAGAGGAACTTTCAGCCAAGAATACTATACCCATCAAAGCTATCCTTCAAGTATGAAGGAGATATAAAAACATTCACAAATACAGAAAAGATGAGAGAATTTATCAGCAGAAAGCCCCCACTCCAGGAAATACTAAAGGGGGTTTTCCAACCAGATTCAAAGAACAAAAGAAAACATAACCCCAAGTAACAGCTCCACCAAGAACACAATAAAACCAAACTTAAACTGTGACAACAAAGGAAAAAAAGGGGGGAGAGGATGGAGATTAACAGTAGCAAAGGATGATGAAGTGCAGAAATACTCATAAGATAGGGTACTACAATGAATATGGTAGGTACCCTTTTCATTACTTAATGGTAACCACCCCTGAAAAAACCACCACAAAAACACTTGACTTAAAAAAGGTAGCAACAGAGAAAATAAGTATGGAACACAAACAAACAAAAACAAATGATAGAAAAACAAAAGAGAAGAATCAAACAAGATACAAAACTAACAGAAAGCAATTTATAAAATGGCAGTAGGGAACCCACAAGTGTCAATAATTACACTAAATATAAATGGATTAAACTTACCAATAAAAAGACACAGAGTAGCAGAATGGATTAAAAAAGAAAATCCAACTATATGCTGCCTACAAGAAACACATCTAAGCAACAAGGATAAAAACAAATTCAAAGCGAAAAGCTGGAAAACAATACTCCAAGCAAACAACACCCAAAAAAAAGCAGGTGTAGCAATACTTATATCTAATAATACTGACTACAAGACAGAAAAAGTACTCAGAGACAAAAATGGTCATTTCATAATGATTAAGGGGACACAGAATCAAGAAGACATAACAATCCTTAATATATATGCACCAAACCAAGAAGCAACAAAATATATAAGACAGCTACTTATTGACCTTAAAACAAAAACTAAGAAAAATACAATCATAATTGGAGACCTCAATACACTGCTGACAGCTCTAGATCGGTCATCCAAACAGAGAATCAATAAAGATATAGTGGCCTTAAACGAAATACTAGAACACCTGGATATGATAGACATCTACAGGACACTTCATCCCAAAGCAACAGAGTATACATTTTTCTCTAGTGTACATGGAACATTCTCAAGAATTGACCATATGTTGGGCCACAAAGACAATATCAGCAAATTTAGAAAAATTGAAATTGTACCAAGGATATCCTCTGATCATAAAGCCTTGAAACTAGAATTCAACTGCAAAAAAGAGGGGGAAAAAACCACAAAAATGTGGAAACTAAACAACATACTTCTAAAAAATGAATGGGTCAAAGAAGAAATAAGTGCAGGGATCAAAAGATATATACAGACAAATGAAAATGACAATACGACATATCAGAATCTCTGGGATGCAGCAAAAGCAGTAATAAGAGGAAAGTTCATATCAGTTCAGGCCTATATGAACAAACAAGAGAGAGCCGAAGTAAACCACTTAACTTCACACCTTAAGGAGCTAGAAAAAGAAGAACAAAGACAACCCAAAACCAGCCGAAGAAAGGAGATAATAAAAATCATAGCAGAAATAAATGAAATAGAGAACAGAAAAACTATAGAAAAAATCAATAAAACAAGGAGCTGGTTCTTTGAAAAAATCAACAAAATTGACAAACCCTTGGCAAGACTCACCAAGGAAAAAAGGCACAGGACTCAAATAAATAAAATCCAAAATGAAAGAGGAGAGATCACCACAGACATCATAGATATACCAAGATATTATTGTAGAATACTATGAAAAATTATATGCCACCAAATACAACAATCTAGAATAAATGGTTAAATTCCTAGAACAATACAACCTTCCTAAACTGAGTCAAGAAGAAGCAGAAACCCTAAACAGACCAATCAGCAGGGAGGAAATAGAAAAAACTATTAAAAACCTCCCCAAAAATAAAAGTCCAGGCCCTGACGGTTATACTAGTGAATTCTATCAAACATTCAAAGAAGACTTGGTTCCTATTCTACTCAAAGTCTTCCAAAAAATTGAAGAAGAAGCAATACTTCCAAACACATTTTATGAGGCCAACATAACCCTCATACCAAAACCAGGCAAGGATGGCACAAAGAAAGAAAACTACAGACCAATATCTCTAATGAATACAGATGCTAAAATACTAAACAAAATACTGGCAAACCGAATACAACAACATATTAAAAAAATAATACATCATGATCAAGTGGGATTCATCCCAGAATCTCAAGGATGGTTCAACATACGCAAAACGGTTAACGTAATACACCATATCAACAAAACAAAGAACAAAAACCACATGATCTTATCAATAGACGCAGAAAAGGCTTATGATAAAATACAACACAATTTTATGTTTAAGACTCTCAACAAAATGGGTATAGAAGGAAAATATCTCAACATGATAAAGGCTATATATGATAAACCATCAGCCAACATCATATTAAACGGCATAAAACTGAGGACTTTCTACCTTAAATTAGGAACAAGACAGGGTTGTCCACTCTCTCCACTCTTATTTAACGTGGTGCTAGAAGTTCTGGCCAGAGCAATCAGACAAGACAAAGAAATAAAAGGCATCCGTATCGGAAAAGAAGAAGTAAAGGTATCACTTTTTGCTGATGATATAATCCTATACATCGAAAACCCGAAGGACTCCACAAAAAGATTATTAGAAACAATAAACCAATAAAGTAAGGTCGCAGGATACAAAATTAACATACAGAAGTCAATAGCCTTTCTATATGCCAACAATGAAACAACTGAGAAGGAACTCAAAAGAATAATCCCCTTCATGATTGCAACAAAAAAAATAAAATACTTAGGAATAAACATAACAAAGAATGTAAAGGACTTATATAATGAAAACTATAAACCATTGTTAAGGGAAATCGAAAAAGATATAATGAGATGGAAGAATATACCTTGTTCTTGGCTAGGAAGAATAAATATAATCAAGATGGCTATATTACCCAAAGCAATATACAAATTTAATGCAATACTCATCAAACTTCCAATGACATTTTTTAAAGAAATAGAGCAAAAAATCATCAGATTTATATGGAACTATAAAAAACCCTGAATAGCCAAAGCAATCCTAAAGAAAAAGAATGAAGCTGGGGGCATTTCAATACCTGACTTCAAACTCTATTATAGGGCCACGACAATCAAAACAGCATGGTATTGGCAGAAAAATAGACACTCAGACCAATGGAACAGAATAGAAAGTCCAGAAATAAAACCACATATATATAGTCAAATAATTTTTGATAAAGGGGCCAACAACACACAATGGAGAAAAGAAAGCCTCTTCAATAAATGGTGCTGGGAAAACTGGAAAGCCACATGCAAAAGAATGAAACTGGACTACAGTCTCTCCCCCTGTACAAAAATTAACTCAAAATGGATCAAAGATCTAAACATAAGACCTGAAACAATTAAGTACATAGAAGAAGACATAGGTACTCAACTCAGGGACCTGGGTTTTAAAGAGCATTTTATGAATTTGACTCCAATGGCAAGAGAAGTGAAGGCAAAAATTAATGAATGGGACTACATCAGACTAAGAAGTTTTTGCTCAGCAAGAGAAACTGATAACAAAATAAACAGAAAGCCAACTAAATGAGAAATGATTTTTTCAAACAACAGCTCAGATAAGGGCCTAATATCCAAAATATACAAAGAACTCATAAAACTCAACAACAAACAAACAAACAATCCAATAAAAAAATGGGAAGAGGATATGAATAGACACTTCTCCCAGGAAGAAATACAAATCGCCAACAGATATATGAAAAGATATTCATCTTCTTTAGCTATTAGAGAAATGCAAATCAAAACTGCAATGAGATACCACCTCACACCTGTTCGATTAGCTGTTATTAGCAAGTCAGGTAATAGCAAATGTTGGAGAGGCTGTGGAGAAAAAGGAACCCTCATACACTGTTGGTGGGAATGTAAAGTAGTACAACCATTATGGAAGAAAGTATGGTGGTTCCTCAAAAAACTGAAAATAGAACTACCTTATGACCCAGCAATCCCTCTACTGGGTATATATCCCAAAAACTCAGAAACATTGATACGTAAAGACACATGCAGCCCCATGTTCATCGCAGCATTGTTCACAGTGGCCAGGACATGGAAACAACCAAAAAGCCCATCAATAGATGACTGGATAAAGAAGATGTGGGACATATACACTATGGAATACTACTCAGCCATAAGAAATGATGACATTGGAACATTTACAGCAAAATGGTGGGATCTTGATAACATGATACGAAGCGAAATAAGTAAATCAGAAAAAAACAGGAACTGTATTATTCCATACGTAGGTGGGACATAATAGTGAAACTAAGAGACATTGATAAGAGTGTGGTGGTTACGGGGGGGAGGGGGGAATGGGAGAGGTATAGGGGGTGGGGAGGGGCACAAAGAAAACAAGATAGAAGGTGACAGAGGACAATCTGACTTTGGGTGGTGGGTATGCAACTTAACTGAACGACAAGATAACCTGGACTTGTTATCTTTGAATATATGTATCCTGATTTATTGATGTCACCCCATTAAAAAATAAAATTATTAAAAAAAAAAAAAAAGAAGACTGGATAAAGAAGATGTGGCACATATACACTATGGAATACTACTCAGCCATAAGAAATGATGACATCAGATCATTTACAGCAAAATGGTGGGATCTTGATAACATTATACGGAGTGAAATAAGTAAATCAGAAAAAAACAAGAACTACATGATTCCATACATTGGTGGAATATAAAAACGAGACTAAGAGACATGGACAAGAGTGTGGTGGTTACCAGGGGTGGGTGGAGGGAGGACATGGGAGGGAGGGAGGGAGAGAGTTAGGGGGAGGGGGAGGGGCACAGAGAACTAGATAGAGGGTGGCGGAGGACAGTCTGACTTTGGGCGAGGGGTATGCAACATAATTTAATGACAAAATAACCTAGACATGTTTTCTTTGAATATATGTACCCTGATTTATTAATGTCATCCCATTATCATTAATAAAAATTTATTAAAAAAAAAAAAAAAGATCTATTTTCTCAACAAATTTGAAGTGTCCAGTACAATATTAATTATAATCACTATGCTGTATATCTTGTGTTTTTCTTTTGTGTGTGTGTGTGTGTGTGTGTATGTGTGCTATTCTTAAAGACCTTTGTCAAGAGTTTAATTTACTCATCCTCAAGAATTATGTACAATTTTGTTATCTAAGTAACTGTTTGCAAAGTAGAAACATCTCTTTGTCCTTTCTAACCCAATTCCCACAGTTAAGTTTTGTTTCCCTTTCTTCCCCTTTAAACAAAAGGCTCAAACACAAATTCCACACTCTTCCAAGTATCTCTAGCAATTAATTAGATTTTTATCTTGTGAATTTATCATACAAAAAGGTGCATTAACACAAGTTTCTTTACTGATTCCCATACAACAAAGCTACAGGTCAAGAAGTCACTCAAAAGCTTTTTGTGAGACTCTCTCTCATTATAAACTCCTGCCTCCCAAAAGGTAACCTCTGTTTTCAATGTTGTGTTTATTATTCCCTAGATTTTTAAAATATATGTAATGTTACCATCTATGTGTGCATATGTTTTTTAAAGATTTTATTTATTGATTTTTAGAGAAAGAAAAAGGGGGAGGGGGAGCAGGAAGCATTAAGTCACAGTAGTTGCTTCTCATATGTGCTTTGACTGGAAAAGGGCAGGGTTTTGAACCAGCGACCTCAGCGTTCCAGGTCAGGTATATGTGTGTGCATTAAGCCAATGTGATTTTTTTTCTCTGCTCTTCATTTCCTCTAAAATGTTTTATGTTTTTCCTATTATCACCGTCATATTCCAGTACAAGACCTCAGTTTAATCTTGACATGGTTCACATTTAATTGCCAATTTAATCAAATTTGCAGTCATCTCTACCACAGCAGTGTACATTCATTTCTTTTGGATTCTCTGCTTACCCTTTTAAAGTTTCATTTTGTCAGTATCTTTCATCACTCACTAACATCCTTAAAAAAGCAGAAATCAGAAACATGTTTGGCAGGGCATGGCATCTATAGTTTACTTTCAGAAACAATAGTTTAAATGTGGGTTCTACCTCTGATGATCAGCCAGACCTGTAGTCTCCAAAGGCTCCACATCAGCTCTCTCATGTCTGCATGAATCACCACCCCCTCCTGGTGAACGATCCTAATGGAAAATGGAAATGTAATGCATAGAACAAAATCTAAGAACTATTTGTGCCTGTTAGAAGAGGCCTATGGTCTTATTCAGCCAAAAGTATTTCAACATTTTCTCCATTAGAGAAAATGACTGTGTAGCCCTCCCAAATTATGTTCTGAAGACCATTTAATGATCTAACTCCTAAGTGAAAAAGCAGGACCCCAAACTCTGTATCAAGCCTAATTCCACTTTGGTGAAATAAATGTATAGGGAAGAAATAGGGGAGAAGAGATCCTGCAAAATATTAGTGTTTATCTGGGTGGTGGAGGGATTAGGAGTAATTTTGATTTTGCCCGTTACATCTTTCTGTACATACAGGGTTTGTTTGTTTTATTTATAAGGACCATCTAACTTTTATAACTGGAAAAATAATGTTATTTTACTAAAAGAAAAAAAGAATGAAAACTGATGAGCTCATAAGGTAGTTTCTGCCTTTTCTCTGACTCAAAAAGGCCCCAAGCAGTAGACGCGCCTCAAGGTTTGCCGACGAGTCAGAGGCCTGCTGCCTGTTAGTGTGGACCCCTTCTCACCCAGCAGGGCGAAAGGTGCAGCTTTGGGAACGAAGTCCCAGAGCTGTCTGGGAGCTCAGTCCCTAGGGGAATCTGTAGACTTTCGGACGCGCCTGCTTGCCCTCTGGGTTCCTATTCCTCAGGTGCCTTGATCTGGGCGCTGAGTCCTGCTCCGCTCCAGACTTTTCACCTTACACGCCCGTAAGTGTTTTAGTATAACTTGCAAGCCATGTTTCCCGATAGGTGAGGAGGTGCCTGAAGAGAAGTCTTTCTTAATCTTATCACCCTCACGAAAGAGGACCTGCATCACCATGGCTGTGGAGGACGCACAGGGCATCAAGGCACTACTAGGGCATCACCGAATGAGGACGTCTCCTCGGTGGGTTCCTTTCTTTTCCCTCCGAGCTCGCGCCTCCCCCTTCACCAGAGACTGCACAGTGATGGGCACCCCCAGAAAGCAGATAGAAACGCTGGGTCTATGTGAAAGTGGGAGTTTGGGTTGCAGAGTTAATTGCAATTTTCATCAGGATAAAGATATCCAGATGTGAAAAAGAATTAAGTTCTTGCCCGCGCCATGGAACACATGACTGAGGTAAAAGAAACGTTTCTTCTGTGAGAGAAGAAAATGAACATACGTGCACTATCTTCAATTCTCCTGTTACTTAAATTAAATTAAATTCAACCATCACAAAGGTCACACTCACTAGAGAAATCAATGCAATACTGTTCTCAAGTGTGTTTGATGTAAATTTCTTAATGAAGAAAGAATAAAAACATATTACATGCTATATATGAATGTTGTAAGCCTTGCAAAGGTTTACACATAACTTCTTATTCCAAAACCTATCATACAAATGTACTGAATCCATTTTGTACATTTAATCCATAGACCATTTGTGAGATGTTATATGTGAAAGGAAGTTTCAGGTGTTACTTGGGTCTCATTACTTTATAGTAATACTTCATTTTTTTTCTTTTTTAAACTAAATTAGAGAATTTTGGAGTTGAATTTCAAAAGTTGAGATCATGTAGTTGAATTTTTATATTTAAAAAACCCACTTTGCTCCAGAAATAAATATACATACAGGGTGGGGCAAAAGCGGGTTTACAGTTATTAATATGGAAAATAGTATAATAATTAATAAATACTAATACAAGGATAAACTCTATGTTTTGTGTACTCACAACTGTAAGCCTACTTTTGCCCCACCCTGCATGTAATGTATTTGTGTATATGACTCAAATCTAAGTTGAAATTGGTACATTTTCTTTACTTTTTAAAATATCCTACAATTTCAACAATGTTATAGTTATATTTTTCAATTAAACTAGTTGATAGATTTTAACCATGATAAAAAATAATATTAAGCAAGAGAAATAAAAGGAACTAAAAGAAAAATTACCTATCATGGAAGTGGAAACCTGGGCTTGGCATAGGAAGGAAATAACATGTTTTTATTGCTACTAGTGACACAGTATAATTTTTAGCAACATTCTCTCCCAGATGACAGAAATCACCATCATACACTAAATGACTAAAAACGTGAAGTGTGGATTAAAAACAAAGAAAGGGGGATGAAATTTGGGCCAAGTGTACAGTGAATAAGTTCAGATACCTTATAAGCTATCAGAGCAAACTAGTCCTTCAAAATTTGGAGCAGTTTGCTTTTGGCAAAGTCCAGTTTCCTGTTCACAGAGCAATGGCTTCAGATTATATTGAACATCAACAGGCATTTTTCAGGACCTCAATTTGGTGAGTTCTGATGGGTAATCAGAAATACATGGATTAAATCTGCTTTCAAATAAACATGTGTTTAGCAATTAAAGAGAAGAAAGTTTAGCTCAGTGTGCTCTGCTTCTTGCCAAAATCTAAATATGGGACTACTAGGCAATCCAGGGTATTGGGTGAAAACATGTGGTTGAATCAGATTCCCTGCAGTATTTTCCTAGTAACCTGCTTATGGTCACTCTGTTTTGCTCAGCTCCATACTCAAGAATGAGAAAAGTTTTGGTGCTAAAATATTAGAGACTGTCCATTGACACCCAGCAACACCTGTGTGGTGGAGATTTGGGTGATTAAGACCATGCCAGACAGCTGTCTGTGTTTAGATGTATTCCTATAAACGTCATTAGCTTTCCTTTCACATGACAGCATAGTGTAGTGAGCGTGGCCATACGTAGTCTCTGGAACCAGATTCGAATCCCAGCTTAGGCACTTTCTACTTTGTGACCTCAAGCATGTTACTTAACTCCTTCAGTATGCTTAGCTATAAAATGGGGACAATACTACTGCTTATTTCATAAGGTTGCTGTGATATTAGCTATTATTAGACTCTAACTATTTAAATTCTGAGGATTTAATTGAAATTTTTCAAAAATTGTGTCTCAGGCTATTATGCATGGAGAGAACTGTTAACTCTCTAATGCTGTTATATTGCCAGAGAGAGCTGGTTTTAAAAAGGGTTAGCACTTCAAAAGGATACCTTTGATAAGAGACAGATATAGGAATGCTGCTATTCTGAACACTCTGGGGTATGGATTTACAGTCTTCAGCAATAAATCAAATTTACTAGGTTTTACAATGTTAACAAAAGTACTGATAAAGTTTAATAAGAGGAAGATATAGATTTTTGTTAAAGGCTGGTCTATATTAGTAAAGTAGATCCTTGATAAGCATTTAAATAAGCATTTACCAAAATTTGTCCTACAAAACACTAGTTCTATGACATACACTTGGAAAAAGGGGTTTTATGGTCCAATGCATTTGAAAAAAATGTTGATTTATATAATCCACTATTTTTCCACATCAGAAATTCATAATGTATCATACCATGTTAATGCTGTGATTAGTCCTGCTGCAAAGAAATTTATTTAGCTTTAACATAATATTCCCCAAAGTTATCTGGCCATAAAGTATGCCATTTTAGGAAATTTTAAATATACCTATAAGGACCAGTCTTACACTGGTGCTGGGCCTCCACAACTCCCACCTTCTCTCTCTTCAGACCTCCACCTATACCCATTTCCTAAACAGGGGTTACTTTCTTTGAGAAAGAAAATAAATTCATGTTTTCCAGTATAAGTGTCTCCAGAAGAAAGGCTATTATTATTTTTTTAATAATTAATAATTTTATTTTTAATGGGGCGACATCAATAAATCAGGATAAATATATTCAAAGATAACAACTCCAGGTTATCTTGTCGTTCACTTATGTTGCATACCCATCACCCAAAGTCAGATTGTCCTCTGTCACCTTCTATCTAGTTTTCTTTGTGCCCCTCCCCCTCCCCCTTTCCCTCTCCCTCTCCCCCCTCCCCCCATAACCACCACACTCTTATCAATGTCTCTTAGTTTCACTTTTAAGTCCCACCTACATATGGAATAATGCAGTTCCTGTTTTTTTCTGATTTATTTATTTCACTTCGTATAATGTTATCAAGATCCCACCATTTTGCTGTAAATGATCCGATGTCATCATTTCTTATGGCTGAGTAGTATTCCATAGTGTATATGTGCCACATCTTCTTTATCCAGTCATCTATTGACAGGCTTTTTGGATGTTTCCATGTCCGGGCCACTGTGAACAATGCTGCAATGAACATGGAGCTGCATGTGTCTTTATGTATTAATGTTTCTGAGTTTTCAGGGTATATACCCAGTAGAGGGATTGCTGAGTCATAAGGTAATTCTATTTTCAGTTTTTTGAGGAACCACCATACTTTCTTCCATAATGGTTGTACTACTTTACATTCCCACCAACAGTGTATGAGGGTTCCTTTTTCTCCACAGCCTCTCCAACATTTGCTATTACCTGTCTTGTTAATAATAGCTAATCTAACAGGTGTGAGGTGGTATCTCATTGCAGTTTTGATTTGCATTTCTCTAATAACTAAAGAAGATGAGCATCTTTTCATATATCTGTTAGCCATTTGTATTTCTTCCTGGGAGAAGTGTCTGTTCATGTCCTCTTCCCATTTTTTTTATTGGATTGTTTGTTTGTTTGTTGTTGAGTTTTATGAGTTCTTTGTATATTTTGGATATTAGGCCCTTATCTGAGCTGTTGTTTGAAAATATCATTTCCCATTTAGTTGGCTGTCTGTTTATTTTGTTATCAGTTTCTTTTGCTCAGCAAAAACTTCTTAGTCTGATGTAGTCCCATTCATTAATTTTTGCCTTCACTTCTCTTGCCATTGGAGTCAAATTCATAAAATGCTCTTTAAAACACAGGTCCATGAGTTTAGTACCTATGTCTTCTTCTATGTACTTAATTGTTTCAGGGCTTATGTTTAGATCTTTGATCCATTTTGAGTTAATTTTTGTACAGGGGGATAGACTGTAGTCCAGTATCATTCTTTTGCATGTGGCTTTCCAGGTTTCCCAGCACCATTTATTGAAGAGGCTTTCTTTTCTCCATTGTGTGTTTTTGGCCCCTTTATCAAAAATTATTTGACTATATATATATGTGGTTTTATTTCTGGGTTTTCTATTCTGTTCCATTGGTCTGAGTGTCTATTTTTCTGCCAATACCATGCTGTTTTGATTGTCGTGGCCCTATAATATAGTTTGAAGTCAGGTATTGTAATGCCCCCAGCTTCATTCTTTTCCTTTAGGATTGCTTTGGCTATTCGGGGTTTTTTATAGTTCCATATAAATCTGATGATTTTTTGCTCCATTTCTTTAAAAAATGTCATTGGAAGTTTGATGGGAATTGCATTAAATTTGTATATTGCTTTGGGTAATATGGCCATCTTGATTATATTTATTCTTCCTAACCAAGAACAAGGTATATTCTTCCATCTCATTATATCTTTTTTGATTTCCCTTAACAATGGTTTATAGTTTTCATTATATAAGTCCTTTACATTCTTTGTTATGTTTGTTCCTAAGTATTTTAGTTTTTTTGTTGCAATCGTGAAGGGGATTATTCTTTTGAGTTCATTCTCAGTTGTTTCATTGTTGGCATATAGAAAGGCTATTGACTTCTGTATGTTAATTTTGTATCCTGCAACCTTACTGTTTTGGCTTATTGTTTCTAGTATTCTTTTTGTGGATTCTTGGGGGTTTTCGATGTATAGGATCATATCATCTGCAAAAAGTGATACCTTTACTACTTCTGTTCCGATATGGATGCCTTTTATTTCTTTGTCTTGTCTGATTGCACTGGCTAGAACCTCTAGTAGCACATTAAAAAAGAGTGGAGAGAGTGGACAACCCTGTCTTGTTCCTGATTTAAGGGGGAAAGCCTTCAGTTTAGTGCCATTTAATATGATGTTAGCTGATGGTTTATCATATATGGCCTTTATCATGTTGAGATATTTTCCTTCTATACCCATTTTGTTGAGAGTCTTAAACATAAAATTGTATTGTATTTTATTGAAAGCCTTTTCTGCGTCTATTGATAAGATAATATGGTTTTTGTTCTTTGTTTTGTTGATATGGTGTATTACATTAACCGTTTTACATATGTTGAACCATCCTTGAGATTCTGGGATGAATCCCACTTGATCATGATGTATTATCTTTTTAATATGTTGTTGTATTCGATTTGCTAGTATTTTGTTTAGTATTTTAGCATCTGTATTCATTAGAGATATTGGTCTGTAGTTTTCTTTTTGTGTGCCATCCTTTCCTGGTTTTGGTATGAGGGTTATGTTGCCCTCATAAAACGAGTTTGGAAGTATTGCTTCTTCTTCAATTTTTTGGAAGACTTTCAGTAGAATAGGAACCAAATCTTCTTTGAATGTTTAATTCGCTGGTATAGCTGTCTGGGCCTGGACTTTTATTTTTGGGGAGGTTTTTAATGGTATTTTCTATTTTTTCTATACTAATAAACCTGTTTAGGCTTTCTGCTTCTTCTTGACTCAGTCTAGGAATGTTGTATTGTTCTAGGAATTTATCCATTTCTTCTAGGTTGTTGAATTTAGTGGCATATACTTTTTCATAGTATTCTACAATAATTCTTTGTATATCTACGGTGTCCGTGGTGATTTCTCCTCTTTCATTTTGGATTTTGTTTATATGAGTTCTTTCTCTTTTTTCCTTGGTAAGTATTGCCAAGGGTTTGTCAATTTTGTTGACCTTTTCAAAGTTCCAGCTCCTTGTTCTATTAATTTTTTCTATAGTTTTACTGTTCTCTATTTCATTTATTTCTGCTCTGATTTTTATTATCTCCTTTCTTCGGCTGGTTTTGGGTTGTCTTTGTTCTTCTTTTTTTTGTTCCTTAAGGTGTGAAGTGAAGTGGTTCACTTGGGCTCTCTCTTGTTTGTTCATATATGCCTGAAGTGATATGAACTTCCCTCTTATCACTGCTTTTGCTGCTTCCCATAGATTCTGATATGTCATATTGTCATTTTCATTAGTCTGTATATATCTTGTGATCTCTGCACTTATTTCTTCTTTGACCCATTCATTTTTTAAAAGTATGTTCTTTAGTTTCCACATTTTTTGTGGGAATTTTTTCCTCTTTTTTGCAGTTGAATTCTAGTTTCAATGTTTTATGGTCAGAAAATATGCTTGATACAACTTCGATTTTTCTGAATTTGCTGATGTTGTTTTTGTGGCCCAACATATGGTCAATTCTTGAGAATGATCTATGTACACTGGAGAAAAATGCATACTCAGTCACTTTGGGATGAAATGTCCTGTAGATGTCTATCATATCCAGGTGCTCTAGTGTTTTGTTTAAGGCCACTATATCTTTGTTGATTCTCTGTGTGGATGACCGATCTAGAGCCGTCAGCGGTGTATTGAGGTCTCCAAGTATGATTGTATTTTTGTCAGTTTTTGTTTTAAGGTCAATAAGTAGCTGTCTTATATATTTTGGTGCTCCTTGGTTTGGTGCATATATATTAAGAATTGTTATGTCTTCTTGATTCAGTGTCCCCTTAGCCATTATGAAATGGCCATTTTTGTCTCTGAGTACTTTTCCTGTCTTGTAGTCAGCATTATCAGATATGAGTATTGCTATGCCTGCTTTTTTTGGATTTTATTTGCTTGGAGTATTGTTTTTCAGCCTTTCACTTTGAATTTGTTTTTATCCTTGTTACTTAGATGAGTTTCCTGTAGGCAGCATACAGTTGGATTTTCTTTTTTAATCCATTCTGCTACTCTATGCCTTTTTATTGGTGAGTTTAATCATTTTACATTTAGTGTAATTATTGACACTTGTGAGTTCCCTATTGCCACTTTATAGATTTCTTTCTGTTAGTTTTGTGTCTTGTTTGATCCTTGTCTTTCATTTTTCTATCTTTTGTTTTTATTTGGTTGTATTCCATACATCTTTCCTCTGTTGCTCTCTTTTTTATCTCATGTGCTTCTGTGGTGGTTTTTTCAATGGTGGTAAATTTAAGTAATAAAAAGAGTTTCTACCCTGTTCATTGTAGCGCACTATTTTGTGAGTACTTTTGCACTCAATTGTCCTTTGCTACTGTTAATCTCCATCTTCTCCCCCCCCCCCCCTTTCTTTTTGTTGTTGTCACAGTTTAAATTTGGTTTTATTGTGTTCTTCTTGGAGCTTTTACTTGTGGCTTTGTTTGTTGTTGTTGTTTTTTGTTCTTTGTATCTGATTGGAGAACCCCCTTTAGTAACTCCTGGAGTGGGGGTTTTCTGATGATAAATTCCCTCATCTTTTCTGTATCTGTGAATGTTTTTATTTCTCCTTCATATTTGAAGGATAGCTTTGATGGGTATAGTATTCATGGCTGAAAGTTCCTCTCTTTCAGGACTTTAAATATTCGGGTCCACTCTCTTCTAGCTTGTATGGTTTCTGCTGAGAAATCTGATCATAATCTAATGGGCCTTCCTTTATATGTTGTATTCTTCTTTTCCCTGGCTGCCTGGAGAATTTTTTCTTTGCCGTTGGTTTGTGCCAATTTCATTATGATATGCCTTGGAGTAGGTTTGTTGGGGTTAAGAAAACTCGGTGTTCTGTTTGCTTCTTGAATTTGAGGCTTTAGTTCTTTCCACAGGCTTGGGAAGTTCTCATCTATTATTTGTTTGAGTATGTTCTCCATTCCATTTTCTCTCTCTTCTCCCTCTGATATACCTATTATTCTTATGTTATTCTTTTTGATGGAGTCAGATAATTCTTGTAGGGCTATCTCATTTTTTTTAATTTTTGAGTCTCTTTTTTCTTCTCTCTGTTGTGCCTCAAGTTACTTGTCTTCTATTTCACTAATCCTCTCTTCTATCTAGCTTGTTCTATTAGCTAAGCTTGTTACCTCGTTTTTTAGCTCGTGAATTGAGTTTTTCATCTCTGTTTGATTTGTTTTTATAGTTTCAATTTCCTTGGAAATATATACTTTGTGTTCGTCAATTTGTTTTCTGAGTTCCCTAAATTGCCTTTCTGTGTTTTCTTGTATATCTCGGAGGATTTTTAGGATTTCTATCTTAAATTCTCTGTCATTTAGCTTCAAGGTTTCCAATATATTAAATTTTTTCTCCATAGATTTTTCCTCATCTGTCTGTGTTACCTCTCTTTCTTTTGTATCCATGATATTCGATTTTCTCTTCCTTAATGGCATCTGAGGGTGGTTTTGTTGATAGTATTAATGAGATTTAATAAAGAATAAAAAGTTTAAACAATAAAAAATCAAAAAGAATTGTTTTTTTTAAAAAAATAATAATGAAATAAAGAAAAATAAAAGAATATTTAAAAATTTTTAAAAAAAGGAAATTATTTCCCCTCCTTCTTTTTTTCCTCTCCTCTCCTCTCCCCTCTTTCTTGAGAAAATCTTGTGGTGAACTGTGAATTATATTGTACTAAATAGAGCAAACAATGCCTGTAATGGAGGGTCTGAATTGGGGAGAAGTAATAAAGGAGCAAAAAAAAAAAAAAGAAAAGAAAAGAAAAATAAAAGGGTGTATGGACCCACAAAATCAAATAAGAAAAAAAATTTGGGTCAGGAATAAAATGATTTGCTTTTAGGTGTTGGTTGACTAAGAGTTATGATGAGAGGAATAAGAGGGAAACAGGAAAATGGGGGTACAAATAAAAAAATTACTATTGTATTTCGTGGACCAAGAACTAGATAAAATGGAGAGCCAGGGATGGGAGCACTGCTAGTGTGTTAAAAAGGTGAAGTAAAAAACCCCCAAAATGCCACAAAAATAAGTTTGAGTCCTAGATAAGATATTGTTTGTTATTGAGGTTTGAATGATAGGAGATGTAAAGGAGAAAGGAAGAAACTAATATAGAGGGAGAAAAGAAAGAGAGAGAAAGAAAAAAAAGAGGGAACCACTAAAAGAAGAAAAAAGAAAAAAGAGGAGAGAGAGGTAAGGGTTTTAGAGTGCAACTCTCATAGAGAGAAAGGAAGAGGAAAGAAAAGATAATGGGAGATATAACACTTATGGGTAGTGTAGTTCAAGGAGAGGAGAGAGTAAGACTGGCAGAGAGTTAAACGACCAAATTGGAGGAGGAAAAAAAAATCAAGAATGAAGATAAGAGAAATAAATGAACAAATATAATAAAATGAGATAGGTTATAAAGTCTGCAGATTATTCTTGATTTTGAGAGGTTATCTTCTTGCTTTTTCTTTTCTCTCCCTCTTCCTGGTCGGTGACTCTGTACCCAGGTTCTGCCCCTTTGGCACACTCAGGTAGAGGTTTGTGGTTGATAAGTCTCTATGGTGATGTCATGTATTGTGCTTCAGTCTCGTTGGCAGCTGAGGCTCATTAGCATTTATAGGCTCCGCCAGTGAGAGAGTCCGTGTTCCTGGAGCCTTTCTCCTAGTCTTTCCGTCCTCAGTTAGTAGCCTGATAATCCAGCTATGGGGTTGCTGCTGCCTCTGCCTGGATAGTAAGAGGCTCAAAGAGCTGGCAACTCCCCACTCTATTCCCACTCAGCACAAGGCTCTGGGTGAGGCTCAGTCAGTCAGAGTTTCTAGCATAATCAGCCGGGGCTTCCGCCCACTCAAAGACCTCTGGCTCTGTCACTCTGTGGGATAACACGGGCGTGCACTGCCGAGGCACTTGGAGGAATCTCTCGCCCCTATCTGCGCGCACAGACCAGGATATCAGGCCGGCAGCCTCACCCTCTGAGTGAAACCCTAGACCTCACGGAAAAGTTCCAACGTTGGAATTGGCTCTCGCTCCATCCCCGTGCGCGGCTTTTTCAAGGTGCTGGTGCAGCCCGAGATTCCACTTTTGACTCACACAAAGGCCCGTGACTCTGCCCCTCTGTGGGATAACACGGGCGGGCACTGCAGAGGCACTCAGAGGGATCTCTCACTCACTACCTGCGCACGCAGACCAGGATATCAGGCCGGCCGCCTCACCTTCTGAGTGAAACCCCCACCCGCACGGAAAAGTTCCAGCGTTGTAATTGGCTCTTGCTCTGTCCCCGTGCGTGGCTATCCCAGGGTGCTGGGGTGGTCTGAAGATTCCACCTTTGGCCCATACAAAGGCCTCTGACTCTGCCCCTCTGTGGGATAACACGGGCACCCACTCCTGAGGCACTCGGAGGAATCTCTCGCTCACTCTGCATGCGCAGAGACCAGGATATCAGGCCAGCCGCCTCACCCTCTGAGTGAAACCCCCACCAGCACGGAAATGTTCCAGCGTTGGAATTGGCTCTCACTCCCTCCCCGTGAGCAGCTCCCTCAGGGCACTGGGCCGGCCCGGAGATTCCGCTTTTGGCCCACACAAAGACCTCTGACTCTGCCTTTCTGTGGGATAACATGGGCGCCCACTCCTGGGCCTTTGGAAGGAATCTCTCACCCACTATCTGCACACGCCAACCCGGAGATCGGGGGAAAAAGGCTGCCCCGCTTGTCTTTCTTTGTCTGGGTTTGGCGCAAGTGTTAGCTTGTATTGCCCGGGTTGCGACAGGAACAGTTTTTCCTCGGCTTGGATCTCTGTGCCACAGCCTGGTTCGGCCATTTGTGCCATGGCCTGGATCTATTCACCCCCTTTGCCCGCCTCAGTTTCTATATTCTCAGTTCCCAGTGAAAGCCGCCCTGTTTAGGTTAGTGAGGAAGGCGGAGCATTTCTTACTCCCTATTTCCTTCGGGGTTTGATTATATATTTAACCAATTTTTCACTCGACCATACCTTCGGGTGTAGTGCAAATCGTCTGGAGGCTCCAAGTATAGGTTTTTCTGTTTCTGGTTGAAGATCTTGTTGAGTTTTGGGGGAGATTTATCGGTATTGCTTCCTACCGCGCCATTACTCTGACGTCATCTGACCGAAAGGCTATTATTTTAAGCTCTTCGCTGCTGACAGTAAACTAAGGCCTGGTTAGCTTGTCCACTCAACTAGACAAGGACTTGCGAGATGAGAAAAAATAACAAGATTTGCCAGGAAAAGGCCTGAACAAGAAAAGGTCAGGGGTAGAGCCCCTTTCTCTGGCCTGCTTCAGTGGTACATCTGTCAGTCTGAACTCTGCCCCTGCAGCATACTAGCATGGAGCCCTGAGGCTGTATATATGCCCACAGAAAAGTCAAGGTGACCAGCACTGCTGAGCCATCCATGGGATTGCCGAAGCCTGAGATGGATGCTCAGTTCTCCTACTGACAGGACAGAGCAGAGACCTGGTTTCCTTATGAATATAATAGTTATCTTCTTTCTATTCTTTCTCAAATCTATATCTAAGCTTTAAAAAATAGGACCAAGGGATTATCTTTGCAGATAAGGAGGGTTTGGAAGGGTTTGGTTAGTCTCTATTTCTTGTATGTTTTGCTTAATAAGAGTTATGAGGCTCTAGGTCAGTCTCAATTCTCCACTCACTGATTTCTATGTGCAAAGATTTCTGACCCTGTGTCCAGAGGTCTCTGTCTGGGCACTTCTGGACTGTCACAGTGAGCTCAGAGTGGAGTGTGCCAGTCGAGCACTCCATGGGGCCCCACGGAGCAAACGGCTGTTCTTCATGGGTGAGCCTTCGTCCTCCCTCCCAGGCAGAAGCAGGAGTATCAAACACAACGTGAGTGTTTGTACAGGTGCTGTGGTGAGTCGCAGCTTAATTGTAACTGTTAAAAAACACGCAAAGGTACTGAGACATAGGGTCTCACGAAACATAGCCCACCCAGAGGCAGGAGAGAAAACTCCTGATCTCCAAACATTCCGTCATTATTCCTGATATGTTAGGGGTTATCTCAAACAGGAGTAGGCCAACTGAAAGGTGGCAAAACAAATATGTAACTCCTGAATGCCTGAATTTATTGAGTTGGTAATGAAAAGTGCCTTGGGTAGTTTGAGCACTGGGCAGGGACCATGGGTAGTTTGGACCTAATTTTTTCCCCCATATGCAAACTGATATTTTCCTGGGTTGGAGGAGGCTGTGAGTACCAGTACTCACGTACTTTTTTGCCCTTTCAACTCTTGAAAATCAGTTGATTTGAATTGTCTCCCCCATCATCTTGGCTTATAAAACCTTCACATTTTAAAGAGAGTTCTCCCTCCTACAGGTGGGTCTCTGTTCTCATAGCTTTCTCCATTACAGAAAAAAAAGGTTCAATTTCAAGTCTCAGACAATAAGAGGCTATTGTTATTTCTCTTACTGCAGGGGAATGGGAAATGGAAAAGAAATGCCTAGTGGAAGAGCAGGGCTGGCTTCAGTCCCCTCTGCAGTCCCTTCTCTTAGTCCTGCTAGAATTCACTTGATGTTTGTCCATCAGAAGGCTTTGTGTTTTGTTCATATATGCATTCAGTAACAATGAAGACATTTTTCTCTTTCATATAACTTGGAACATTAAAAAAATAATAGTCTGGTGATGCACTGGGGATTAACGCTTTTCTTAGTGCATGGTTCTTGGCCCAAAGTGTATGATGGTTGGAAGAAAATCAACACAAGGCTGTTCTGTATAATATTATGTCTCTGGTAGAAAGTGGTTTAGAGGGTTTTATGGAGCCCAGATTCTAAGGGTAAAACTTTTAACAGGTCACAACTCTGAGAAACTGATGAAACTGTGCATTCAAATCTTAGATAAATAAACTAAAACATTTCCAAAGGACAGCAAGTTGCCAAGTTTCACATTTGATTTAGATATTACATTTTCATATTGTCCAGGTTTAATATTTTCTCCTTTTCTTTTGTAAGAAACCAAACAAACAAACATGTTGGTAATACATGTATCTAATTTATGTACTATCTTGCTATTATTTGTCACTCTTTAGTTCTCCCAAGGAGAACTGGAGAAAGACTATCAAATTTTCTAAGTACTCTTTGAGCAACTCTTTTTGTTGAACTTCTCTGCTTTTTCTATTTAACGGTCTTTATGTGCCCTATATCCTAGGTTTCTTCCCAACTACATCACATATAGTCAGAGTATTCTGTAAAACCCATCACCAGTCCATGGCAAGGAAGGCTTAGCATGCACAACGCGTTTTGCATGTTTTATGAAAGGATTGAGGCAGAAGAAACAGATTCCATGGATGCTAATGGCCCTCTGTGAAACAGGATCTTAGTGTAAGAGTGGGGTATATGGTAAGAGGCTGCAATGCTTGACTCTAAGGTAAATTTGCATACTCCCTGATTATATATGACTTCCTTAAGTGCTATCTCTGCAAAGATGGGAATTTATTGTCAGAAACTTGGAATCATCCTTTACTGCTCACTCTTTGTCATTTTTGTCCAATATCCATTCATCTACAAATTCTGATTCATCTGAAATATTTCTTGAGCCCACACCCTTTCACCTCCCTCACGTTGATAGTCAGGTTTTCATCCAAAGCTGAGCTGCTTCTAAGCTTGCCTGGCTGCCTTTGATCCCCTCCCTTTCCAGCACAATTGTCTGTTCTATCACAATGAAATCTAAGTCTGCTCATGCATCTCCCTGATGAAACATGTTATTGACCTCCATTGCCTTCTGAGTAAAGAAGAAATGCTTACATGGCCTACCAGATCCCACCACAGCCTCCTGTCCTATCTCCATTTCCAGCCTAATCTCACATTTCAGGTTGCAGCAACATTAAACTGAATGCAAGTGCTGCCCAGAAATAGTGCTGCTTCCATCTCTGGGTTTCTGCTTATGCTGGGATTTCTGTTCTCTTGCCCTCTTCCCTAAGTGTTCAGGCCTACTGCTTTTAGTTCCTTTTCTCCCTTACTCTTTCTCATTACTTGAGACTCAATTAAAGGGACTTATTCTTTAGGAAGACTTCCCTGAGCTCCTTCTGCCCACTGCTCCAGGCCGGACCAAGTATCTGTGTCTTACACTCCTAGTGCTGCCTCTGAGTTCCTCCCCAATAATCTTCTCCTTTACACCCCCGGGGCTTAGCAGAGAGAGGGTGCTCACACGTGGTTTGTTGATGAAATGAATAAACAGAGGAATGAATGTGGGACTGATGAACTGGTGACTAATTTCAATTGGCTAAACAGTGGTTTCAGAATAGCTTGCCCCTCTCCCCTATACTTAAAGGAAATAAGATGTTACATATAAATTGAAGATGCTGCATACTTTTCTCTGCTCCCTCTCTCCCCAGCAGTAAGAGTTATACTAAATTTTGTTTATTATATACATCAGATGTATATTACATTATATATATACTGATATATATATCAGTAAATAATATTTTGTATATCTTCATAATTTACATAAATGGTACCACATTTAAGTGCCATGCTCCAACTGTTTTCTTCAGTCACTATTATGTTGTGAAGATTTATAAATATTAATACATGAGACTGTAGTTCATTCATTTTAATTGCTATATCATATTGCATTGTATAATATGCCACATTCTTATATTGATTAGACTATTTTAAATACTGTTGCTTGAACATTCTTCATGTATCTAAGGTAAATATTCAAAAAAAGAAATTCTTCACCTGTCAGTTATACTATAAATTGACAAATTAACCCACTAAGTTGTAACAATATGTGTTCCACCAGCAGTTTATAAGAGTTTCTGCAAGTCCATGTCCATGCTGACATTTACTACTGTCAGATTTCTAAATAATTTTAATTTGATAAATTCAAAATTCATCACATTTTTTGTTTTAATTTAAATGTCTCTGACTATTCCTTCATTAAGCATCTTTGCATGTATTTACTAATCATTCAGATTTTCTCTTTTGTGACTAGCTATCTCAGACAAATAAATAATAAAAAGTAAAAAATCCAATAGATTAAATCCCAGACCAAAACTGGGTATTATTGAAAGGGGATAAAAATTGTTAGGTAACCCCAGGCTCTGGTACAGTCATCAGGACATGTCAGTTAGTGAAGATCACTTTGTACTGTTGACCCTTGTGGATCATCTATGCTTAACTAGTTTCCCTGCTCTGAAAATATAGAAGAAGAGATAAAGACATATTCATTTTTATAAATCAAAATGTTCTTATTAGGAAAAAAAGGGGTAACCCTAATGAGAGAGAAGATGTTGGATAACAACAAAAATGACAAACATGATATTTACTTAACTTATAATACAGTCAAAAAACAAATAGATGCAAATGAAAGTATATTTTGGCATGAGTCTATAGAGCTCCAGGCACAGTGCTAAATACTTTTCCCTCCTAATAGACTTCCCTCTTCTCTTTCCTTGCAGCTCCATCCTACAATCTCAGTCTTAGGTGTTTGACTATGCAGTGGGGAACAGAAATTCATCAGCGTCTATATAAGTTGAGAAAAATGTCTGAACCAACAATGTCCAGTAGAAATACAATGTAAACCACATATGTGATCTTAAATTTTCTAGTAGGCACATTTTAAAAAGTAAAAAGAAAGAAGTGAAGTTAATGTAATATATTTTATCTAAAATATAATGATTTCCACATACAATCAATATAACAATTTAGATATTTTACATTGATTTTTTCATATTAAATGTTCAAGAAGCAGGAGGCATCTTATTGTTCATCTTGATTTATACTAGCCTCATTTTGAGTGCTGAACAATGACATGGCTAGTGCCCACACAGTTGGAGAAAACAGGTCTAAATCATTTGTAGAACACTACAAGTTGATGCAAAATAAATGCCCATTTTCCACTATTTTCTTCTCTCTGAGTTACATATTGATATTTTGTGTTCTCCATTCTGAGTATAGTTTCAAATCGAAACTGAGCCTCAGGTATTAAGCAACCAGGGTTGTTCTTCTAGAAGCTGTGGAACAGTATTTCTTCCTTCTCTCCAACAAAATGGCCCCTGCATTTGTTGTCCATCAGTCATTTATTTTAGCAATTCAAAGGTTCCTAATATAGGCTTAGGGACAATCACCTGAATTTTAGCTGCCCTTAGAACATTTGTACTTTAAAGTGCCCAAGTATTGACACTTATTCAATGAGATACTTAAAAATGATTGATTTACAAAAGATACGTGGTTCCTTGTAAGAATCCTAAAATTCTGAACTAGAAAGGTTTGTAATTATATAATCCAACTCTGAGTGAGTAGGTGGCTTGCTGAGAGAGTCACAACCCAATAGTAGCAGACTCATGTTTAGAATTGAGGTTTCTGGACTCCTTCCTGGACCAGTGCTTATTTTTCCTGTTACTCAACATAAATATTGATAATCAAGAATCATGACTCTGAGACCCAGTGGACAGGGTTGTTATGGCTCTCTTATTTCCATCAAGGGTGATATAGCAAATATGACTAGTGAATGTGAATTCCACCTTAGTTAAATAAAGAGGCTGTGGGAAGCACAGTGTTAAGTAAACTATGCCCCAAAGCAGCATTCTTTTTGGTATAGCAAAGTTAGGTGTGTAGCCAATCTTTAACAAAAAATAAGGACTACAAATTGTTGCTTTTCTTAAGATAAAGATGCACTTTTCCCATGCACTCCCCTATAACCTCTTTTGTCCCATTTAGTCATCAGTGAAGAATCTCTATACATGAAAATGAGATATCTTTTTGTGAAACTAGCTGCTGCTCAACCCATGAAGCACATTCAATATCCTGGTCAGAGAGGGAAAACCATCCAGCTACCTACATTCCATTTTTGCTTCTGTTACCAGTTGCTTTTCTCTGTTTGAGAAATACCAGACCCCTTATTTGTTCCACTTTGTGGTATTGTGTGAAAATGCAATCATTACCTGCAATAGTTTCCCAGGAGCTCTTCATATTCTGGTTCAGCAGTTGCACATTAACTAACCTGAAAATTACTTCCATGTTAAGTTCTCTCTTTAATGTTAAAAATAATAAACATTAAACATGTCAAGGAACTATTTACTTACATTTAAACAGGCTTAGGGAACACTAGGTTTTTAAAATACATGGCTATGCCTGCCTTACTCTCAGTCTTGATGTGGAAAGCACTCACTTGAAGAACTCGGACCTGAGTTGAGATGTTGACATGGAGCCCTAATACACACATGAGATATAATCATGCAGCCTGAAAGGCATGGACTGTCATGACAGAAATGCCTTGGAGGATCACTGGAATGGTTCCTGGAGCAGCTTTCTTCCCTGAGGGGTGCCAGTAAAACAAATGGAAAGGAGACCTGGGACATTAACTCACACGTGAGTCATTAGTGTTATCCTCTAGGCCAGATGTTTTTCAAAGATTGCTATGCAGATTTCTTCCAAGGAGTGGCAAGATGGCGATGGAGTAGGCAGACGTACCAACTTCCACATCCCAGAACCAAAGTGGATTACAACTTAATTTTAAGAATCATCATCTGGAAAAACCAACTTTGGATTAAACTAAGAGGACTCTTTAACCAAGGAACACTAAAGAAGCCACACCGAGACTGGTAGGAAAAGTGGAAAAGCAGAAAGGGCTGCCCAGCTCCCAGGAGCGAGCAGCCTGGAAGGGCATGCATGGCGGGAAGTGAGTTTAGCAAAGAGGGGAGGGTCTTGGGACCCAGGAACAAAGGCCAAGCCTGAAGCCCCAGAGCCTAGAAGATGCAAATAGACAGTATTTAGCTGTGAAACAAGTCAGGATACTGGTTGTGAGAAAGAGACAGATTTCTCAGACCCAGGATAGTTCTTAAAGGGACTGCGCAGAAAACCTCTTTCACAACCACTCAGCCAGGGCTCGGGTGACAGGGAAAGATGAGACGACCAGAATAGCAGGAAGAGAGTGTAATCTAGGAGGCACAGGGAGAAACACTTTGAGGAGCAGCCAGCCTAACCCCTGGGCTGAGTCACTCCCCAAATCTGAAGGAAATATTTCCCCTGGAACCAGCAATATCAGCAAAGGGAAGCAAGACACCAGCCAAACAAGCTCTCCTGCGGCACTCAGAGCAGAGTCGCTTAGAAGGAGGGAGCCTTAAAGAATACAGTATTGAGTGTTAAGGTCTGAGCTGCAGTGTCTCCACCCATACTGCTGAGGACTCACTAGAGGGGAGGGGCAGCGGGACACAGAAGTCTGGCCGGCCCAGCGTGAGCTCAGTCTCACCCGGTAGGGGCAGAGGGGACCCATGAAAGCGGTCCAACCCGGCTGTAAGCCAGGCGAGCAAGAACAAGAGTGGTCCAGCCTGCAATCCTGCCTGCAGGGGAAAGGCAAAAGCCAGGGAACTGCAGCGACCTGCAGCTGAGCATGGGCACACAGCTGTGCCAGGCCCACAGAGCCAGGGCTTGCGGTCCGATGCCAGCACAGCTCCACCCATGGGGGCAAAGTGAAAGCCCAGGAACAGGCAGAGACCCATGGATGAACAAAAGTGCTCAGCCCTGCCCTCAATGCTGAGGCTTGTGGTCCCAACGCAGCATGCAGCCCCAGCCATGGGAATGGGGCAAGGGCCAAGGCTGGCCAAGGCTTGTAGACCTGGGTACATGAACACAGCCTCTCCCATAGAGGAGAGGCAGAAAGCACAACAACAGCCACAGCAGGACGGTGCCAGCAACACCCATACCAAACGCAAAAGGCAGCGGCAGAGTGGGTGGTGGGCCTGCAGACAGTCCACACCTAGGGAACAGACAGGCCACAGGTATTGGATTCCAGTGGCCACACGCTTCTTATACACAGACAAAATTGGAGACAGAGAAATGCAACCGAAATAAATCAAGAGAAATTACCAGAAGAGGACTTGAACTAGTCAGATATAACCAAATTGCCAGATGCAGAGTTTAAAATAATGATTGTTAGGATGCTCAAAGGTCTGAGAACAACAATAGATGGTCAAAGCAAACACCAAAATAAAGAGATAGCAAATATAAAAAAGGACATTGAAATAATAAAAAAGAATCAGTCAGGAATGACAAATACAATAACTGAAATGACACAATGAAAGGAATTAAAAGCAGGATGGATGAAGCTGAAGATAGAGGACAAGATAAACAAAGGCATGAAAGCACAGCAAAAAAAGAAAAGAGACTCAAAAAGTCTGAGGAAACTCTAAGAGAGCTCTGTGACAACATGAAGAGAAATAACATTCACATCATAGGGTTCCTGAAAAAGAAGAGAAAGAACAAGGGATACTTTGTTCAATCAAATCATAGCTGAAAACTTCCCTAAATTGATGCAAGAAAAAGTCACACAAGTTCAAGAAGCACAGAAAATTTCATTAAAGACAAACCCAAAGAAATCTACCCAAAGACACATCAAAATTAAAATACTAAGGCTAAGAGACAAAGAGAAAATATTAAACACTGTTAGAGAAAAAAAGGGTATCACCTACAAAGGAGCCCCCATAAAAATGACATCCAATTTCTCAACAGAAACACTTGATGCCAGAAGTGAATGGCAAGAAATATTTAAAGTAATGCAGAACAAGAACCTACAACCAAGAGTACTATATCCATCAAGGCTATTGTTTAAAATTGAAAAAGAAATAAAAAATTTCCCAGACAAAAAACAAACAAACAAACAAAACAACTCAAGAAATTTATTACAACCAAACCAATGCTGCAAGAAATGTTAAGGGGCCTGTTGTAAATAGATCAAAGGGGGAAAAGAATATAGCAAAAGAGGAAACAGCATTAAAGAATAAAATGGCAATAAACAACTACATATCAATAAAAACCTTAAATGTAAATGGATTAAATGATCCAATCAAAAGACATAGGGCAGCTGTGTGGATAAGAAAACAGGACCCATACATATGCTGTCTACAAGAGAAACACCTTAAAACAAAAGATGCACATAGTTTGACGGTAAAAGGATGGAAAAAAATATTTAATGCAAATAGAAATGAAAAAAAAGCTGGAGTAGCAATACTTATATCAGACAAAATGGACTTTAAAACAAAGGCTATACTAAGAGATAAAAAGGTCGCTAAATAATGATAAAGGGAGCAATCCAACAGGAAGATATAACCATTATAAATATCTACACACCTAACATAGGAGCACCAAAATATATAAAGCAGATTTTGATGGATATAAAGAACAAGATCAACAGCAACGCTATAATAGTAGAAGATTTCAATACCCCACTAACATCGCTGGATAAATCCTCAAGAAAGAAAATTAACAAAGAAACAGCAGACTTAAAGAACACACTAGATCAACTCGATTTAATAGCTATCTTCAGAACCTTTTATCCTAAAACAGCATAATATACATTCTTTTCAAGTGGTCCTGGTACCTTCTCTAGGATAAACCACATGTTAGGACACAAAAGCAGTCTCAACAAATTTAAGAAGATTGAAATCATATCAAGCATTTTCTCTGATCACAGTGGCATGAAGCTAGAAATGAACCACAACAGAAAAACTGAAAAATACTGAAACACTTGGAAACTAAATAGCATGTTATTAAATAATGAATGGGTTAACAATAAGATCAAAAAGAAATTTAAAAATTCCTAGAAATAAATGATAATGTACATACAACAACTCAAAACTAATGGAACACAGCAAAAGCAGTACTGAGAGGAAAGTTCATAGCATTACAGGCATACCTTAAGGAGCTAGAAAAAGCTCAAATAAACAACTTAACCTTACATCTAAAAGAACTAGAAGAAGGACAAGAAGTAAAGCACAAAAGTAGTAGAAGAAAGGAAATAATAAAGATCAGAATGGAAATAAATGACATAGAAGCTAAAGAAACAATACAGAGGATTAGTGAAACCAGGAGCTGGTTCTTTGAAAAGGTAAACAAGATTGATGAACCTTTAACAAAACTCAGCAAGAAAAAAAGAAAGAGGAATCAAATAAATAAAATTAGAAGTGAGAGTGGAGAAATAACAACTGACAGAACAGAAATACAAAGAATTGTAAGAAAATACTATGAAGAACTGTATGTCAAAAAATTAGGCAACATAGATGAAATGGAAAAATTTCTTGAAACATATAATCATTTAAAAATCAATCTGGAAGAATCAGAAAACCTAAACAGACCAATTACAGCAAATGAGATTGAAACAGTTATCAAAAAACTTCCAACGACCAAAGCCCTGGGCTGGATGGTTTCACAAGTGAATTCTATGAAATATTCAAAGAACTAACTCCTTATCATTCTCAAGCTATTTCAAAAAATTCAAGAGGAAGAAAGACTTCCAAGCTCCTTTTATGAGGCAAGCATAATTCTGATTCCAAAACCAGGCAAAGACAACACAAAGAAAAAAAAAATCATAGGCCAATATCTCTGATGAGTTTAAATGCTAAAATCCTCAACAAAATATTAGCAAACTGGATCCAGCTATGTAAGAAAAAAATTATACACCATAACCAAGTGGGATTTATTCTGGGGAGGCAAGGTTGTTATAATATTCACAAATAAATCAATGTGATTCATCACATAAACAAAAGGAAGGAAAAAAAACACATGAAAATTTCACTAGATGCAGAAAAAGCATTTGATAAAATTCAGCACCCATTCATGATCAAAACTCTCAGCAAAGTGGGAATACAGGGAACATACCTCAACATGATAAAGGTCATCTATGTCAAAACCACAGCCAACATCATACTCAATGGGCAAAAATAAAAAGCAATCCCCTTAAGATCAGAAACAAGGCAGGGGTGCCCGTTTCACCACTCTTATTCAACATAGTTCTGGAAGTCCGAGCCACAGCAATCAGATAAGAAGAAGAAATAAAAGAAGTAAAACTATCATTATTTGCAGATGATATGATATTATATATAGAAAATCCTAAAGTCTCAGTCAGAAAACTACTGGACCTGATATGAATTCAGCAAGGTAGCAGATATAAAATTAATCCTCAGAAATCAGAGGCATTTTTATACACCAACAATGAACTGTCAGAAAGAGAAATTAAGGAGACAATTCTCTTCACTATTGCAACCAAAAACATAAAGTACTTAAGAGTAAATTTAACCAAGGAGATTAAAGACTTGTACTCGAAAAATTATAAAACATTGATAAAAGAAATAAAGGAAGATACAAACAAGTGGAAGCATATACCGTGCTCATGGTTAGGAAGAATAGAAATCATTAAAATGTCTATATTACTGAAAGCAATGTATAAATTGAATGCAATACCAAGTAAAATACCAATGACATACATCAAAGATATAGAACATATATTTTAAAACTTAATATGGAACCAAAAAAAACCACAAATAGCCTCAGCAATCTTGAAAAGAAAGAATAAAGTGGGATCATCACACTTCCTGGTATCAAATTATACTACAAGGCCATTGTACTCAAAACAGCTTGGTACTGGCATAAGAACACACATATAGATAAATGGAGCAGAATAGAGAATGCAGAAATAAACTTACACCTTTATGGACAACTGATATTTGACAAAGGAGGTAAGAGTATACAATGGAGTAAAAACAGTCTCTTCAACAAATGGTGTTGGGAAAATTGAACAGCTACGTGCAAAAAAATGAAACTAGACCACTAACTTACACCAATCACAAAAATAAACTCAAAATAGATAAAAGACTTAAATGTAAGCCTTGAAAACATAAGCATCTTAGAAGAAAACATAGGCAGTAAGCTCTTCAACATCTCTCGCAGCAATATATTTGCTGATTTATCTCCACAGGCAAGTGAAATAAAAGGATAAACAAATGAAACTATATGAAACTAAAAAGCTTTTGCACAGCTAAAGACAATAAGAACAGATTAAAAGACAAACTACACAATGGGAGAACATATTTGACAATACATCTGATAAGGGGTTAATAACCAAAATTTATACAGAACCTGTAAAACTGAACATCAGGAAGATAAAAAATCCAATCAAAAAATGGGCAAAAGAAATGAATAGACAGTTCTCCAAAGAGGACATACAGATGGCCAATAGGCATATGAAAAAATGCTCAACATCACTAATCATTAGAGAATGCAAATTAAAACCACAATGAGATATCACCTGACACTGGTCAGAATGGCGCTCATCAACAAAACAACACAGAATAAGTGCTGGTGAGGATGTGGAGAAAAGGGAACCCTCCTGCACTGCTGGTGGGAATGCAGACTGGTGCAGCCACTGTGGAAAACAGTATGGAGATTCCTTAAGAATTTAAAAATCAAACTGCCTTCTGATCCTGCTATCTCACTCTTAGGAATGTACCCCAAGTACACCATAGCACTGTTTCAGAAGAAGAAATGCACCCTCATGTTTATGGCAGCATTGTTCACAATAGCGAAGATCTGGAAACAGCCCAAGTATCTGTCAGTGGATGAGTGGATTAAAAAGCAATGGTACATATATACAATGGAATACTATGGGGCCATGAAAAAAAAGGAAATCTTACCTTTTACAACAACAGGAAGGGACCTGGAAACTATTATGTTAAGTGAAATAAGCCAGGCAGTAAAAGAAAAAATATCATATGACCTCACTCATTTGAGGACTACAATAAACAGTGTGAACTGATAACGGAATTGAGACAGAAAAAAATCAAAGGGAACAGAGGAAAGAAGACAGAGGGAAAGGGGATGATAGGATGAGATAAACCTGAAGGGAAGGTGGGAGGGTGCTATGGGGAGGGGGGCAAAGGAGATGTTGAGGGGTATATGGGGGGAGGAGGGATACATTCAGGGCAACACTAGAATCTATGTAAACACAATAAATTAAAATCAATTAAAAAAGAGATTTCTTCCAAACAAGATTATCTGTTGATTGACTATTTGATCATTTGCCTATTTGAAAACACACTTCTTTATGAGCATAATTTCTTTTGGGTGGCACACTTGGAATCGTATGGTGTTAGGATACTGCCATCACTGATGGTGAGCAGAGGGACATGGAGGTTTTGTGACAGAAGAAAGGTCACTCAGGGAGAGAATGACAGAGCTGGGACTAAAATCCAAATTTATTGACAGTAGTTTCTTAAAAATAGAAGACCTGTGGTTTGCTGCAGTTTGTTTTGTTAACTTATTATGAGAGATGCTTTAGATGAAGCTGTCAAAAGAGAATGTACCAAATTCTTCTCATTGGAAAACTATCTAAATACATACTAGACATTACTTCTTTCTACAGTCCTCATTGACCTTAACAGAAAATCACTTAGAATTTATGATGTTAATTTTGGCTCTATGCTTTCCCATCCTAGCACATAGATAAGCTTTTGGAACCACTGATAGAAACCTGTTTGGTTCCAGTCCAGCTAATCCAACCTGGGAGTAAATTAGATCTGAAAAACAGCAATATGGCAGTATTTTCTGGCTCCACACCTATCTTAAAAAGAAAAAAAAAGTTAAACTTCAGCTTCTTTAAATTTCTCTTAATTAGTTCAAGAAATCCCTTGAGCTTCTTTGCATATGTGGTCATACAATGCCCCTGGCCAGTAGGTGGAGTCTTCCATATTCTTCAGCATGCACTTGGAGACTGTTCTTCTGGTATCTCAAAGTACCCTTGCTTTCCCAATATTTGGCTTCTTCCATTTGTCTGTTATAGTGATGCTGAACTCTCCATATTCAATCTGGTTGTCTGTGATGCAGTTTGTCATCTGAGACTTCTAATCAACTCCAGATGTAAACTGGATAGAGTAGTCAGGCTGCTGTGACTTCTCTTGATTCATCTAGTGTTGGGTATCCTGATTCCCAGTTCAGCGTCCTGATGAAGGGAAGTAAAATTCTCTACCCTAACTCGTTCAACAATATCTCATGGCCAGCAAGCTGGGCTGCCGCGTGTGTCAATATCTTTTAGTGACCTTAATGAAATTGCATGTTTGCTCCTGCCCTTGCCTTCTCTGTCTTTCAAAGGTCTACTCTGGCAAAAACCTGAGGTAGAAGAAAGAGTTAGAGGGCAATACACATTCCCTCTGTGATCACAAAATCCTTCTTCTCTAATGTCACTACCCTTGATCCATACTTGCATAAATCACATTTTTCTCTCCTTCAGATATATTATTTTACGTAGGGTTCTTCACTTCTCTATGTGAACATTGTCTTACATGCCCCGCCCACTGTATTCAGACAATTGTGGGTTTGGATGGTGCACAGAACTCAAGTTCTTAAGTTGAGGACATTTCCTTCTACAACAACAAAAGAATGCATTTAAGTTAAGTTAAAGATGTTTCTGATTTACACAGAGAGACATTTAGTCATATAGTTAATTCTATTGTTCATAGTTATCTACAAAACTTGTAGTCAATAAAGTATCATTTGTTGTACAACATGTGAGCCATGGGAATGTGTAGGCACCGGCATGCTGGTAAATGATCAACAGCTAGCTCTCTGAAAGGCAAAAACCATAATTTGTAGCATCTGTTGACTTCCATGATATAAACATTCTCACCAGTGAAAATTCTAAGCCCCCAATGTAACATCACTGAAAGTAGAATGGGGAAGAGGTGCTTAATAGCATGCCATTACATAGGATTTTCACCATACAGATACAGTAGTTACAAACAACTTCAAGGACATAGATACTAGTAAAATATAGTAAAAAACTTAGGAAGTGATGAATTTTGAGTATTTGTTATCTTTGCTTTGAATATAACTTAATTGTTAGTTTCTATAAATTTAATAATGGCTATATTAAATAAGCACTCACAAAATTCCGGAAAATCTAACAATCAATTTCTACGAGGCAGCACACCGTGGCTCTAGCACTCCACTGGGTATAATATAATGAGGCAAGTCTAATGCTAATCTTCCAGAACTGTGTGAGCTAGCTTGCTGATCGTCATGAGGGTGAAGCGAGTGCATATGAAATGGAAATGTTAGAAAAATGCCTTGGCACATGAGTGCTCGTGGAGTTCTGGGTGAGTCCACACAGATAGTGTGGGGTGGTCAAAGAGACAGAAATCAGTTTGGTGCTCTGATGTAGGTCAAGCTTTCACCTTCACAGTTTTGAAACTGTGGATACTGTGTCCCTCTCAGGGTTGATTAAATCTTACAGTTAGAGAGGGAGACATAGGAAAGAGAGACCAAATGACATCATTTCATTTATGCTCCTCAAATGGTCCTCATTAAGTTGACTGTACAGATGATAAAAGGGATTTTAAGAGCCTGGAAAAGTTGAAGGCAGACAATCCCTTGTTCAGAGGATGAAATGGGGTAAACCATAACATATGTACCAAATAATATAGCCTTTGTTTTATGCAATAATTTCTTTTCCTCCCTCTTCTTCCTCTACATGGAAGGGGCCTAATTCGAAGTCACGTCTCAGTACCCTTGAACACTGATGAAAGAGTAGGACTGATTTTATGACTTCTCAGGCAGCACCTGGCTGGATCCCACTGTACAGTGGCAGTCACGCCAGTTAAATTATGATGACTGCTTTGAAGAGAGGAGGTTTCATGCTTTATGAGGTTGATAGCATTCAGCGTTTAAATCATTTAATTTGCATCTGGGAAAGTCCTGGTCAGGAAAAGGTAAAAAGGTCAAATTTGCATAATGACTCTCAGAGCCAAAATGGTATCTCTCCAGAGGGGCTGGCTGGAAAACATTCGGCTTTTTGTTGTGATAGAGGACTTGATTAATTGAAAGTCAGTGAGATAAAAAAATCTTTAACAAGTGTACTTAAATTCATTGACAGATATCTTCCTACTAATTATTGGGCCTAGTGGTTAAATATAGCCTGCCGCTGTAAACAGAATAAATCTCCCACATTTGAACTTGCAGGGTCTGTTCCCTTGAGTTCACTGATGTTATTAAACTAAGCCGATAATTGCCACACCTCCAGAGAACTTCATGCAGTACAGAACCAGATCTAAAGTTAGTTTTTCAAAATTGTTTTCAATGGAAACCTAAGATTTCTTTGAGATTTTATCATTTTATTGGGCATATGACAGCTTATTTTAAGATGATAAGTTTGCTAGTATAATAGTTCACAATTCTATTCCTCCCAAGTACAATCAGTTCTGCTATAATGTGACATGCACATACCTAAAAACCACACACTATGCCAGATCATTTCATAGACACCATAGGGCTTTGACACCAAGGCATGAGTCATAAAAGGAAAATTGATGAATTAGTCCTCATCAAAGTGAAAAACTTTTGATCTGTGAAAGACTGTTATGTACATGAAAAGACAAGCTAGAGACTAGGGGAAAAATCTTGCCACCCATTTGGCTGACAAAGGACTAGTATTTAGAATAAAAAAAGAACTATGAAATCTTAACAGTGAAAGAGCAGGGAAGCTACTCCAATTAGAAAATAAGCAAAAGACAAGAAGAGATATTTTACCGAAGAGGATGTACACAGCAGCGGATTTACCAGAGGGCGTACTGGGCGTGCGTCCTGGGCCTGACTTCTGAAGGGCCCCACAAAACCCCAACTTTACACTTTTTTCTAATGTGAAGGGCCCAATATTTTTTTCTGTGCCCGGGCCTCAACTGACCTGAATCCACCTCTGAATATACCTATGAAAAGAGGTTCAACAACATTGCTGTTACAGTAATATAATGTTATAGTAATTAAATATATAAAAATATAGAAGATATATAGAAATAATTAGGATATAATATTAAAAGCAATTAAAGAAAGTAAATAAGTCTATGCTATCTGGATAGGAATTAATCTGGTGTGTACAGCTATGATAGGCAGGCTCTGCCTTTCGAGCAGGGCCCAGTTAGTGTGTGTGTGAAGTTATACATAGATACAAAATGGCTTGATGTCATAACTCTGTAGGTTAACATAAGAAGAAGCTTCCCTAGGAAAACCTTAAAAGTGGCTTGATCTGACATTTCAGTAAATTAACATAAAAAGGGCTCCCTTCGAGAAACTCCCAAAAAAGGTGGTTTGAGGTGATAATCCTGTAGATTGACACCTGTTAGAAGGCATTGGCCAGAAAAGGTACTAAAGCTAAGGGGTCCCCTGCTGCAGTAGTTGCCCAGACTCCAACATTGATGTGGACTGTCTCCACGCCGCTCTGACCAAGGACAGCAAAAAGGAGCACGCCAATGGGACCCCCTTAAGCTTTACCCAGGCATGCCAAAAGGATTTGTGAGTAATAAACTGATCTGTGATTCTTGCAACTATCTTGTGTGTAGACCATGTCTTTCCTCTGGTGGCAGTTGGTCTCGGCACTGATAAATAAAATCCTCATAGTTGCCTCAGGAGTAGTCCTAAAGAGGCTGCCAGCCCTGCTGTTAAGCAAGAGTGTCCTACTGTGCGGGGAAGTCAAATTGGGGATGACTGATTGACCTAGAGCTCAGGCTCTACTGGGACAATGAGAAAAATTAAAATTAAAATCACAAAAAGATTTCACCACATACTTATTATAGGGGCTAATTTTTTTTAAATGATAATATCAAATGATAGAAAAAATGTGGAGTAACTGGGTTGCTCATTCATTGCTGGTGACAATGTAAAATGGTACAGCCACTCTGAAAAAGTTTTACAATTTTTAAAAATAAATTAGCATGCAACTTTCATATGGCCCAACATTTATACTCTTTGACATTCAACCTAGAGAAATGGAGAGAAACCTGTGTAAGGTATTTTTCCCCGCCAAGAAGGAAGGAAGGGGCTGGAGCCACGAAGTGTGGAATAGTAAAAGGCTTTATTGAGAACAGAGTGTGCATCCTGCCCTGCGAGGTTCCCTGGCCCCGAGGAAAGATGGAGCCAAGGAAGTCACAAGGATTAAATGGCGTGGGAGATATGTAAAGGGTCCCTCTAGGGAAGTCAAGCTAATATGACTCATTATTTCAGTGGTGAAATCTAACTGGCTGACAGACGGTCACTTTCTTCCAAAGGGTTTCTGTGAAGTTTCTTTTGGCGCACATGGTTGTAAACGGTTCTAGCCAAAGTTCGCGGGTCTGGGTTCCCCACGTGACCATTCCCCATTATCCACCGACCTTACATTCTGACCTTTTGTGTTAAATAGAAAATGGGTGCCGTTTATTCATCTGGCTACTTCCTGCTGATTAGAGGCATTGTGGGGAGGGGGAGATTGAAAGGTGGTGGCTTTGAGGGGTTGTCAGGAGGAACATCTGGCCATGAGTTGAGAAACTTCGCAGATGCGGTCCTGTAAGGATTTTTTTAAAAAGGAGGAATAATAGGGGATTTGTAGGGTCCAGCGTTTTGGTGAGCTGAAGATGGATAGAGTCCAGTGGTTCTGACTGCCAGTGATCCTGTAAGGAGGCAAGCTTGAGGCAAAACTGCATGTCAGAAGTGGTGTAAAAAGGGGAAAGAAAGGGGTCCCATCCATTCCCATAACTGAGACCTGTGAGGGAATTAGAGGTCCAGAGTGTGATGGCAAAAACAGAAGGTAGCCTCCGTGTCCACAAGAAATGAGATGGACTTACCCACTTGTTGCAGCATACCCTGGGTTCTCTGAGTCCAGGCCGTGTCTTAGGAGTTTGAGCGATGCGCCCACCTGGTGGGATTGGCCTCCCATTTGGGCGGCTTGTCCTCCACGTAGAGGTGCTGAAGAAAAACCTGTTGCCCAAAGCGGCAATTGCTCCGCCAGTGACTGGTCTGCTTGCAGTCAGGGCAGGGTTCAGTGGGCAGCCGGGGGCAGGGGCCCTGCCGGGACCAATGATCCTGCTTGCCACACTTAAAGCAAGCTGCTGGTGGCTCTGCTGGTCTCAGGGTTGCCGCAAGACTCAGGGTATAGAGCAGGGGTCTCAAACTCGCGGCCCGTGGGCTGCATGCAGCCCGCCGAACAATTTTGTGTGGCCTGCAGACTAATCCACGAACTACAGTTTCTGGTCGTTTTGTGACACTGAAAAGTGTTGAGTAACAGTTGCCTTTTGTAGACCTAGTGCGGCCCACCGAACGGCTGTGATCTTGCTCTGCAGCCCACATGCTGAGTTGAGTTTGAGACCCCTGGTTTAGAGCGTTACCTTCTGCTGCATGCAGGCCTGGAAAACAGCCTTGGCCTGTTTCTACTAGTTGGGACCATTAAAAACTTTAAATGCCGTGTTCACAGGTCCTGGATAGGGGCTTGGGGGTTGGGAATAAGAGGAGCAGGGCTCGTGGGGAGCTCAGCACCCAGATCTGGCAGGAAACGCTGGAGCCAAAGGCAGGACAGGGCCAGAACTTCCTGCAAGAAAATTGGGGTTGGGCTTTGGTGTCCTGCAAACCGGTATAAGAGCCAATATTAGGTGGAGAATGGCCTGATGGGGGTTGGACTTAAGAACACAGTGGAGAAGGAAGGGGCCCCTGGCCAGCAGTGGAGAAGAAAGATGGTAGTGGTGAATAAGAAACAGGTTTTTGCAAAGGGAGGGGAGGGGGCTCTCAGAGGGAAGAGACCTGAGCACAAAAGAGGTCCGCAGAGGGACCAGAGAAAAGTCCCGAGAGAGGGGTGCCTGGGGGTCAGACAGGAGGGAAAGAGAGTTGGGAGTCTGCAGAGAAGGAAAGATTAGGAGTGGAGGTTTTAGGTGAGGTTTCTCTGGCCAGCAAAAGGCCTGCGCAGTGAAACAGGCAGCACAGAGATTAAGGATGGGTATGCAAATAATTAGAAGCCATGTATGTAAGAGATCTCCAATCAGTTTCCAGCTTTTTTGGTGATAGTTAAATTGGTGAGGGTGTTAAAACTGAACGTCCCTTCAGGAGGCTGATTCAGTGGGTTCTGAACACAGTGGAGAAGAAGAACAGTTTCTTCTTCTTTAGGGAGGGAGATTCCTGTGCCCCCACAGCTGCCCTCAGTCCTCGGAGTGGTCAGATTTGAGTACTAGTGTCCTAAAATTCAAGGTCTGGCCACGGACGGAAAAGGTAAAGTGGATGTGCTCTGGACATCTCCACAAGCACACGCACTCAGACAGAAAAGACCTCCCTGACGTAGCTACAGGTTCGGTCAGAGAGTCTCAGAGGAAAGAACTGAGGGGAAGGCTGGAGGCAGGGGACTTACAGCACTGTGTACCAAAGTGGGTGGAAGGTCAGAGATCCTGGTTCTTTCTCAGAGGGGACAGGGAGAGGAGCGGTCCTTGCAGTCTTCTAACTCCTCCCGGGTTTTCAGCACCAAAATGTAAGGTATTTTTCCCAGCCAAGAAGGAAGGAAGGGCCCAGAGCCACGATGTGTGAAATAGTAAAGGCTTTATTGAATACAGAGCACACATCCTGCCCGGCAAGGTTCCCTGGCCCCGAGCTAAGATGGAAGCCAAGGAAGTCACAAGGATTAAACCACGTGGGAGATATTTAAAGGGTCCCTCTAGGGAAGTTGAGCTAATATGACGTGGTGAAATCTCACTGTCTGGCAGATGGTTGCTTTTTTCCAAAGGATTTCTGCAAAGTTTCTTTTGGCGCGCTTGGTTGTGGGCAGTCCTAGCCAAAGTTCACGGGTCTGGGTTCCCCACATGACCATTCCCCATTATCCACTGGATGTTCATAGTAGTTTTATTTGTACTCTCCCCAAAGAAGGAACAACACAGATACCCTTCACACCTGAGTAAACTGTGATATATCCATATCATGGAATACAACTTATCAATTAAAAGGAACAAATTACTAATACATGCAACAACTCCAATGAACCTTCAGGAAATTATGCTAAGTAAAAAAAGTAAAAAAAAAAAAGTCAATCCCCAGAAGGTTATATACTGTAGACTCCATTTATATAACATTCTTGAAATGACAAAATTAGTGAAATGGAGAACAAACTAGTAGTAGCCAGTGCTTAAAGATGGGAAGGGAGATCAAGAGAGAAATGGAGTGTCTATCAAAAGGAAATAGAGGGATCCCTGTGGTGATGGAATTGCTCTATGTCTTGACTATCTTGATTCCAATATCTTGCTTGTAATATTGTACCATAGTTTTGTAAGATATAATAATTGGGGGAACTAATTGGGAAAAGACACACTGGATATGTCAGTATTGTTTCTTACAATTGCATGTAAATCCAATTATATCAGGAAATAGTTTTACTTAAAAAAACTACAAGGATTATGTGGAAAATGAGGTTAAGGATACAGCACTCAAAAAGTTTGTCAATACCATTTTTTAAAAATAATAAAAACCTTATACAACTGGTAGTTTTATGCATGTTAAATAGTTAAGAAATATATAAATACTGCATTAGAAATGATACATTATCTTGACAAAGACCTGAAGTTAGCTTGTGGAGGTGGGCAATACAAGTGTTGTGGCTTGCAAGTTGTAAAGTGGTGGAGAGAGGGTTATTTGAAATTAAATGAAAAATTTTAATACCAGATGTATTGGCATGGTTTATAACAGTGTTTTTCACTGGTCTGCAGATATGCTAGTAAAAATCACTGGTTTATAACATACTCAGTGAACTGAGATAGCTGGTAGATGTTTGAGAATTGAGATGTGCATATGTGTTTGTGTTGTGTATTTCTACTTGTCTCATTATTGAGCTAGGTACAATTTTCTGTGTTTGCTTTCTGTTTCTTGCAATCAAAGTTACACATAAATAAACAAATCTGTATTATGCTCAAATCTTCCCCTAATATATCAATTGCTTTGAACTAAATGGAATAAGAAATTCTGCCCATGTTTGATTGGTTCATTAAAGTAGAAACAGAATATTAATAAAGCAGAGGCCATAAGCTTAATACCTTTGGCCTACTTAACTATATTTATTTCTGTTGATAGAGATGGCTCATCTACCCAGACCTGCCATCTTATAGTAAGTACCTCCTATTGGCCACAAAATGAAATTATGTATTTATTTAAATCTTACCACTTGGAAATCTTATTACTTATGGGTCAATAGTATAAAGAAATTTAACCTTGACATCTACACAGTTAGGCTGCCCATTAGACACTACTGTAATTATAGATTTATTTTTTTACAATTGGTGCCAGAGTTCAAACACTGAAATATTATATGATGATACACAAATTACTAGAACAATAGCACCATATAATATTTTGCTCCCAACTTAAAGCTAATAACCCCAGAGATAGTGTTATGGATGAGAAACATGTGTGGAGATAAATTCTGATCTGGATGTTGGATCATTTAAAAAGGTGCAGTGTTTTCCAGAAGTAAGAAGATAATGGAAACAATGACAAAAACAGGAGAATATACATGGGAAGATCAAACTCTAGAAAAGAAGGACACCATGTATTAAAACTCACACTCTTTCTCAAACTCAATTGTGAATAATAAATATTACTAATTTCAACAAAACATGGCAATAGGCAAAACCTCAAATGACAAATTACAAAGCCAGTGTTCCAAATCTAAGAAACCTACATCAGTAAAAACAGAAAAAAGCTGAGTGCCCATGCAAGCCTCTCAGACATCAAGCAGAAAATAAATTCCCTTCAAACTCAGCTTTGCAGTTCTGAAGACCCAGCCCAGGATTCTTTAATTAAAGAGGCAAGGTCTCTAGACTGTGGGCAAACCTAGAAGTAAGACAGTTCAAACAGCTCAGGGTATCCAGGAAGGCAATCATCTCTGCTCTAGTTTTCTAGCCTAGGTAAATGATAAGGCAAAGAAGAAAACACTCTGGCATACAAGGAATTTTACTACAAAGAAGGCTGGATTTTCTAATGCCAAACTTGACATATGCACCCAGAGAAGAGGAAAAACAGATATCTACAATGAGGAGGTGTTCAAGATGACAAACCTGGGCTATAAAGCTGTCTATATTTTCATTCAAAAAATATTTACTGTGATACTAATTGGTGCCAGAACTATTGATTTCTGTTGGTGATATAGTGTGAAGAAGAGGGACATCTCAATCTTAATTAAGTTACTTTGCAAGGATGCAGATGTATTTTTATCCCCAACTCAAGAACACTATTCTCAACACCATTCTTTAGTAAAAAATTGGCTCTATTCAAAGATAAATAACCATTAGAAAAAAATATATGAAAATGGATCCTATACATAGAAAGTGAGTAAAAATAAAGCAGGAAAGGATTTAAAGCAACAAGCTTAAGAATATACTTTTACATTTATCAATATAAATATTAATTCCATATCAATAAATTAAGAGTATATTTTGAATACCCAGGACTATAAATAAAGACAGGATTAAAAACCTCTTCTAATGCTAAATTGGCCTCAAAGTGTTTTCAGCACCAGAAGCAAATGGCCATGGATTTTCATAACTATGTGCAGGACAGAAACGAGACCTTAGTCCTGTGCAAGCTGGGGATTAAAACTAAGAATGTAGTGAGGCAGGCAAGAAAAATACAAGCCTTTCTGAAGAAAAGAGACAACAAACTAATTTCTCTTTACAGTGAAATAAAGAAATTCTCCCTTGAGAATTTGTAACCCTATGCCAGCCAATTCATGGGTTTGGAAATTTAAATTTGGACTACTTACACAGTCCAGGAAATCCAAACTAAGAAGTGATCCTAAATGATCTAGGGTCCCTCAAAAAGATAAATGCAAAACTTTTTTGGAGGAATAACTCTCAGTATAAGATCCTCATAATTCCCAACAAACTTAGATCACCAAACTAAAGTATACTACCCAAATTATAAAGAACAAAATAAACCCTGCAAGTTAGCAGAAACAAGCAGAGAAATTAAACCCTGGAAGGCTTCAAATTTCAGAAACATCATGTAAGAAACATAAATGGTTAAACCTAAATATATAAATAAATAAAAGTGAAACTAAGAAACTATGAAAGCAGATTAAAGAAAGAGCTTACAGAGAAAAATGGCACCGTGAGGGGTGCTCCCTATATCTCCCTTTGAAATTTCAACAAATGCGACAACTAGAGACAGAAAAACAATCACAGGAGCATTTGAAATACACATACATTAAACAAAGGTATGATTGGGTGAAAAGGTGGCTGAATATACCATCCACTCTGAAGGAAATAAGACGAAGAATGGGTATTTCACTTTTCTCACTGATCTGAGGAAGGCCCGCTTTTGTCTGGAGCCGAGCAAAGTGGAGGGTTGGAGGCAGAGGGAAGGAGCAGGGCTGGGGTGGATGACCAAGCAGAAGAAAGATCACACTAGCCTTGCCTGAGATCATGGACCTGGGGCGAGCGTGAGTGGCAGGCTCCGACTAAGGTTACTGATGCGAACTGCCCGCGGGAGCTGGTGCTGTCACCAGCAGCTTTATACGCTCCTGGCTCTGCAATCATGGGCAGTGTGCAAGTGACTCCACCTGGCACCATTGTCATGGGTGTGTGCACTTGGGCTGGAAGACTTAGCCTGAGATTATCAGCAATAGATATTTGCGTGGACTGTAGCCAGCATTTTTGTGAATTCCCAGCTCCACGATCATCAGCCCAGGATGTGCACAAAGGCTGGGATCCCTGGGCCTGGGACTCTCCAGGCTGGGTGTATCCAAGGGATCAATACAGGCTTCAAAGTGCTTTCCCGGCTCTGACTGAGATCACAGGTGCTGTATGCCTAAGTGGGCAGATACAGGCCTCTGTTGCACTACTGAATTCATGGAAGCTGGGCACACATGTGGCTTGCTGTGGACTACCAAACAGTACACAAGGGAAAGGCTTGTGGAGATTAGACCCACGAAGTACTGAGGCATATTAGATATAATTGGGAGCCCTTAGAAAGGTGCTTGATCTGCAATAGGCTCCCAGCCAGTAACATGTTGAGATGTGTTAGACCTGTCTGCCAGCCCTTAAAAAGGTGCTAGATCTGCAATTAGCTCCCAGCCCTACCTGCTCTCGCTGGAAGCTCTGTTTGGCACAGCCTTACCCAGAACTATGCTTTGAGAGGTACTGGAGGAAGGACCTGGCTGCTCTTACAGCCTCTTGCTCTGCAAACAGTGGCTGGGGCAAACCTGACAGCTAAGTCCCTAGGCTGCTAGCTCAGGTGGGAGAGGCATTGGGAGAAGCACCTGGAAAACTGAGACTCCCATTGTCAGAGCCTCCAAGCCCTAACAAGCCCACCTACCAATGGGACTGAGGCCCACCCTACATCATTGCTGCAGTGACACACCAGGACACCTCTGCCCAAGAGCCCCACAGAGGCAAACCTGTAGTATAGTGCTAACTGCCAAAAAAAATGGAAATAGAAGCTACCTCTCAAAACCAGAAAAAAGTACACTTTTATAACTTTCTTTTCTTTTTCATTTTGGACATTTTATCTTTTTTCTTTTATATTCTTTCATTTTTCTTTTGAACTTCAGTATCCAGTATCCATAGTTGTTACATTTCCCATTCTTGTTTTTTATGAGGGTTTTATTTCAAAAAAACCTTTACTTTTTTTTTCTTTTAATTGTTATTTATCAACAAATTATTATATTTTGGATTCATATTTTTCTTTGTGGCATTTTGCGTGTTTTTTACTTCATTTTTTATCTCATTTGTCATCTTTCCTCAGTTCCTGCTCCTTGTTCTCTGTAGTCTTGTTCCACTTATCACTATAGAATTTTCATTTTTTTCATTGTATCTTTTCAATTTTCATTTAATTTTTTAAATTAATTCTTATTAGTGTTCTTAATACCATTCTCAAATGCCATTAAGGAAAAAGAAATCAAATATCATGGATACAAAAAAAAAAGATGTAGCTCAGCCAGATGATAAAATATCTCTAAAAAAAATTTTCAATTGCTTGGAAACCTTGAAGTTAAATGACAGAGAATTAAAAATTTAAGACCTAAATATACTCAGGGAAATACAAGAAAGCACTAAAAGACAATTTAGAGAGCTCAAAAAAACAATTTAATGAACAGAAAGATACTTCACCAAGGAAACTGAAATTATAAAAAGGAACCAAACAAGATGAAAAACTCAATACATAAACTAGAAAATGAGGTAACAAACTTTGCAAATAGAACATGCCAGATAGAGGAGAGAATTAGCGACACAGGAGACAGGCAACTAGAGATATTACAGAGAGAAGAGGAGAGATACAAACTTAAAAAAATGAGATAGCCCTACAAGAATTGTCTGACTCCATCAGAAAGAGCAACATAAAAATAATGGGTATAGCCTGACCTGTGGTGGCGCAGTGGATAAAGCGTCGACCTGGAAATGCTGAGGTCACCAGTTCAAAACCCTGGGCTTGCCTGATCAAGGCACATATGGGAGTTGATGCTTCCAGCTCCTCCTCCCCTTCTCTCTCTCTGTCTCTTCTCTCTCTCTGTCTCTGTCTCTCCCTCTCCTCTCTAAAAAAAAATGACTAAATAAAAAAAAATAATGGGTATATTAGAAGGAGAAAAGAGAGAAAAAGGAATGTAGAACATATTCAAACAAACAATTGATGAGAATTTTTCAAGCCTGTGGAAAGACTTAGAGCCTTGAATAAAAAAAGGAAACAGAACACCAAGTTACCTTAACCCAAACAGACCTACTCCAAGGTACATTATAAGGAAATTATCACAAACCAATGACAAAGAAAAAATCTTCAAGGCAGCCAGGGAAAGAAAGGATACAACATATAAAAGAAGGCCCATTTGATTTTCATCAGATTTCACAGTAGAAACTCTATAAGCCAGAAGAGAGTGGACACCAATATTTAAAGTTCTGAAAGAGAGGAACTTCAAGCCAAGAATACTATACCCATCAAAGCTATCCTTCAAATACAAAGGGGAAATAAAAGATATTCACAGATATAGAAAAGATGAGGAAATTTATCACCAGAAAACCCCCACTTCAGAAAATATTAAAGGAGGTTATTCTACCAGATACAAAGAACAAAAGAAAACAAAATCACAAGTAATAGCTCCAACAAAATCACAATAAAAACAAGATTAATCTGTGACAACAAAAACAAAAAAGGGGAGAGGACAAAGATTAACAATAGCAAAGGAACATGGAGTGCAGAAGCACTCATGAGACAATGTACTACAATGAATATGATATGTATTCTTTTTATTACCTAATGGTAACCACCCCTGATAAAAAACCACTACAGAAACACATGGCTTAAAAAAAGAGAAAACAGAGGAAAGAAGTATGGAATACAACCAAACAAAAACAAAGACAGAGAAACAAAAGAGAAGAACCAAACAAGATACAGACCTATCAGAAAGGAGTATATAAAATGGCAATAGGAAACCCTCAAGTGTCAATAATTACACTAAATGTAAATGGATTGAACTCAACAATAAAAAGACACAGAGTAGCAGAGTGTATCAAAAAAAAACATCCAACTGTGTGCTGCCTTCAAGAAACACATCTAAGCTACTAGGGTAAAAACAAAATCAAAGTGAAAAGTTGGAAAACAATTCTCCAAGTAAATAACATCCAAAAAAAAAAGCAGGTGTAGCCATACTCATATTTAACAATGCTGATTACAAGACAGAAAAGGTAATTAGAGACAAAGATAGTCATTTTAGAATAATAAAGGGGATATTGAATCAAGAAGATATAACACTTCTTAATATATTTGCACCAAACCAAAAAGCACCAAAATATGACTTCTACTAAGTATTCTAAAAATAAAAACAGACAAAAATACAATAATACTTGGAAACCTCAATACACCACTGACAGCACTAGATCAAACAGAAAATCAGTAAAGAAATGTTGGCCTTAAAAGAAACACTAGAACAATTAGATATGATAGACATCTACAGGACATTTCATCCCAAAATGCCAAAGTTTACATTTTTCTCCAGTGTACATGGAATATTTTCAAGAATAGACCATAGATTGGATCACAAAACTAACATGAACAAATTCAGAAAGATTGAAATTATACCAAGCATATTCTCTGACCACAAAGCTTTGAAACTAGAATTCAACTGAAAAAAGAAGTAAACAAACCTACAAAAATGTGGAAATTAAACAACATACTTTCAAAAAATGAATGGGTAAAAGAAGAAATAAAAGCAGAGATCTAAAAATATATACAAACAAAAATGTCAATACAACATATCAGAATCCCTGGGATGCAGCAAAAGCAGTAATGAGAGGGAAGTTTATATCACTACCAGGCCTTATTTACATGAACAAATAAGAGACAGCCCAAGTGAACAACTTAACATCATATCTTAAGGAACTAGAAAAAGAAGAACAAAGGCAACCCAAAACAAGCAGAAGAAAGGAAATAATAAAAATCAGAGCAGAAATAAATGAAATAGAGAACAGAAAAACTATAGAAAACATTAATAAAACAAGGAGCTGGTTCTTTGAAAAGACCAAAAAAATTGACACACTCTTGGCAAGACTCACCAAGGAAAAAAGAGAAAGGACTCATATAACCAAAATCCAAAATGAAAGAGGAGAAATCACCACAGACATCATAGATATACAAAGATTTATTATAGAATACTATGAAAAACTATATGCCACCAAATTTAACAATCTAGAAGAAATGGATAAACTCCTAGAAAATACAGTCTTTCTAGACTGAGTCATGAAGAAGCAGAAAACCTAAACAGCAGGGAGGAAATAGAAACAACTATCAAAAACCTCCCAAAAAATAAAAGTCCAGGGCCAGACAGCTATACTAGTGAGTTTTATTAAACATTCAAAGAAGATTTGGTTCCTATTGTACTCAAAGTCTTTTAAAAAAATTGAAGAAGAAGCAATACTTTCAAATACATTTTATGAGGCCAACATAACCCTCATACCAAAACCTTGAAAGGACAACACAAAAAGAGAAAACTACAGACCAATATCTCTAATGAATACAGAAGCAAAAATACTAAACAAAATACTAGCAAATCAAATACAACACATTAAAAAAATAATTCATCATGACCAAGTGGGATTTATCCTGGAATCACAAGGATGGTTCAACATATGTAAAAGAGTTAACATAATACACCATATCAACAAAACAAAGAAAAAAACCCATATGATTCTATTAATATATGCAGAAAAGACATTGAATAAAATAAAACATAATTTTATGTTTAAAACACTCAACCAAATGGGTATAGAAAAAATATCTCAACATAGTAAAGGCCATTTATGACAAACCATCAGCTGACATCATATTAAATGGCAAAAAATTGAAAACTTTTTCTCTTAAATCAGAAACAAGACAAGGTTGCCCACTCTCTCCACTCTTAATCAATGTAGTGCTGGAAGTTCTAGCCAGAGCAATCAGACGAGAAAGAAATAAAAAGCATTCATATTGGGAAAGAAGAAGTAAAGGTTTCACTTTTTGCAGATGATATGATCCTGTACATCAAAAATTCCAAAGACTCAACAAAAAGACTATTAGAAACACTAAACCAATACAGTAAGTTTGCAGGATACAAAATTAATATACAGAAGTCTATTGCCTTCTTATATGTCAACAATGAAACCAGAAAATGAACTAAAAAAAATCCCCTTTTATTGTTGCAACAAAAAAATAAAATACCTAGGAATAAACATAACAAAGAATGTAAAGGACCTATATAATAAAAACACAGAGCATTGTTAAGGGAAATTAAAAAAAGATACAATAAAATGAAAAAATATTTCTTGTACTTGGATAGGAAGAATAAATATAGTTAAAATGACCATATTACCCAGAGCAATATACAAATTTAAAGCAATTCCCATCAAAATTCCAATGTTATTTTTTAAAGAAATGAAACAAAAAAATCATCAGGTTTTTTTTACATTTTTTAAAATTAATTTTAATGGGGTGACTTTGATAAATCAGGGTACATATGTTCAGAGAAAACATCTCTAGGTTATTTTTACATTTGATTATGCTGCATTTCCATCACCCAAAATCCAATCATCTTCCGTCACCTTCTAACTGATTTTCTTTGTGCCCGTCCCCTCCCCTAACCCCCTCCCTCTCCTCCTCCCCATCCCGTAACCACCACACTCTTGTCCATGTCTCTGAGTCTCATTTTTATGTCCCACCTATGTATGGAATTATATAGTTCTTAGTTTTTTTCTGATTTACTTATTTCACTCACTATAATGTTATCAAAGTCCATCCATGTTGTTGTAAATGATTCGATGTCATCATTTCTTATGGCTGAGTAGTATTCTATAGTATATATGTACCAAAGCTTTTGAATCCACTCATCCACTGACGAACACTTGGGCTGTTTCTAGATCTTCGTTATTGTAAACAATGGTGCCATAAACACGGTGGTGCATTTCTTCTTTTCAAACAGTGCTATGGTGTTCTTGGGGTATATTCATAAAAGTGGTATAGCTATGGAACTATAAAACACCCCGAATAGCCAAAGTAATCCTAAGAAAAAAGAACAAAGCTGGGGGCATTACAATACCTGACTTCAAATTATATTATAGAGCCTCGATAATCAAAACAGCATAGTATTGGCAGAAAAATAGATACTCAGACCAATGAAATAGAATAGAGAGCCCAGAAGTAAACTAAAAACACACCATGGAGAAAAGTAAGCCTCTTCAATAAATGGTGCTGAGAAAACTGGAAAGCCACATGCAAAAGAATGAAACTTGACTACAGTTTGTCTTATTGTACCAAAATTCATTCAAAATAAATCAAAGACCTAAATATAAAATCTGAAATAGTAAATTACATAGAATAAAACATAGGTACTAAACTCATGGACCTTGGTCATAAAGAACATTTTATGAATTTGACTCCAAAGGCAAAGGAAGTGAAGGCAAAGATAAATGAATGGGATTACATCAGACTAAGACGCTTTTATGCAGCAAAAGAAACTGACAACAAAACAGACAGCCAACTAAATGTGAGATGATATTTTCAAACAACAGCTCAGAAAAGGGCCTAATGTCCAAAATATACAAAGAACTCACTAAACTCAACAACAACCAAGCAAACAATCCAATAAAAAAATGAGAGGAGGACATGAACTGACACTTCTCTCAGGAAGAAATACAAATGCCATAGATATATGAAAAGATGCTCATCTTCACTAGCAACTAGAGAAATACAAATCAAAACTGCAATGAGATACCACCTCACACCTGTTAGATTAGCTGTTATCAACAAGACAGGTAACAACAAGTGTTAGAGAAGCTCTGGAGAAAAACAAACCCTCATTCACCGTTGGAGGAAATGTCAAGTAGTAAAACCCTTATGGAAGAAAGTATGGTGGTTCCTCAAAAAAATTAACAATAATACTACCATATGACTCAGCAATCCCTTTACTGGGTATATATCCCCAACATTCAAAAATATTGGTATGTAAAAACACATGAAGCCCCACGTTCATCGCAGCATTGTTCACAGTGGGCAAGACATGGAAACAACCAGAAAGCCCTTCAATAGATGATTGGATAAATAAGATGTGGTACATATATACTATGGAATACTACTCAGCCATAAGAAATGATGACATAGAATTATTTACAACAACATGGATGGACCTTGACAACATTATATGAAGTGAAATAAGTAAATCAGAAAAAAACTAAGAACTGTATGATTCCTTACATAGGTGGGACACAAAATTGAGACTCATGGACATAGATAAGAGTGCAGTGGTTACCAGGAGGAGGGGAAAGGAGGAGAAAGAAGTGGTGGGAGAGGGGAGGGGCATAAAGAAAACCAAATAAAAGGTGATGGGGGACAAATTGACTTTGGGTGATGGGTATACAACATAATCAAATGTCAAAATGATCTGGAGATGTTTTCTCTGAATCTGTGTACTCTGATTAATTTCACCTCATTAAAATTAATTGTCTAAATAAAATAAAATAAAAAAGATAAAGCTTACATAAATTAAAATAAAAATTAAGGGTGGTAGGTCGAATAGTGGACTAGATACTATTGAAGAAAGAATGAATGAACTGGAAGATAATTCTGAGAGCTTCATCCAGGATGTGCATCAAAGGGAAAGTGAGGGGAAATATAAAAATGAATTAAAGAAACATAAGGAGTACAATAGAATGAGGAAGTCTAAATTATTTAATTGGAGTTTCAAAAAGAGAAAGGAAGGGGGAATGATGGCAGCCAATATTAGAGATAGATGATTAAGAAGTTTTGAAAACACATGAGAAACATCAATACAAGGATTCAGGAACCTCAGCAAATTCCAATAATAATAATAATTTTAAAAAAGCATACCTATACACATTGCAGTGAAAATACAGAACACCCAAACCAAACTAAAGATTTTCAAGGAGAGAAAAAAAGGTTATATAAGAAAGGAAAGATATTTATACTGATGGCTGATTTCTCAACACCGAGAGTAGAAGTCAGAAGATAGTGAAATAATATCTTCAAAGTGCTGACAGAAAATATTGTCAGCTTAGAATATTTTCCCTAAAGAGCAACATAGGTCATTTTCAGATAGATCCATACTGAGATGAGACTAGGAGTAGACTTTGTTAACAAGACCTTCTAAAAGACATATTTCAAAATAAAGAAATTGAACCCAAAAGATGTAAGAATCTCAGAAGAAGAAAGATATTTTTAAGTATGCAGGTAAGTCCTAAAAATCATTGATCATCCAAAACAATAATGATGTTTTTAAAACATGAGTGTAAGTACAGAAACATAAAGAACAGATGCAAGATGAAATTGGACTCATGGAATTAGTGTTCTAAGGTCTTTTTGTTGTATGGGAAGAAGTCAGTGTTGATTAACTTAAAAATTGCCATAATAGTGTTAAAAAGTACAAAATATGAAAATGAGTCAAAGAAACTTAGGGAGTGTGATGGAAAATAAATTTAAAATAATAAATGAGGAAAAATTAAAATAACAGAAACGATCTAAAAACGTTAGAAAAATTAAGGGTAAAGTAAGTACAGGAAAAATAAGACATATTGTAAATAAAAAATCAGATAGTAGACCCTGGCCAGTTGGTTCAGTGGTAGAACGTCATCCCGGTGTGTGGAAGTCCTGGGTTTGATTCCTGGTCAGGGCACACAGAAGACACAATCATCTGCTTCTCTGGAAGGTGGAAGGAAGAAATCAGACCAACTACAAATCTTGAGAATTATTCTTTTTTTAAATTTTTTCCTGGGAGAGTGCCATTACAAATGGCAGATTTTATGCTATTATTTGAGTACTTTTTCCTTCCATATGTATCCTGTTCTTTTTTCCTAAGAACAACATATACATTGGCATTCTTTTTTGTATTTTTTCTTCTTAAAACCACTTTATATTTTTTTCCCATTTCATTTGAATGTAATGTTATAAACATTTATTCCTTTTTTTTGTTTACCTTTTATTGTTGCTTTCATCTCTGTTAATTTTTTTTTGTATTTTTCAGAAGTGAGAAGGGGGGGAGGCAGACAGAATTCTGCATGCACCCTACCGGGATCCACCTGGCATGCCTACTAGGGGGCAATGTCTGGGGCATTGCTTTGCTGCAACCAGAGCCATTCTCAGTGTCCAGGACAACTTTGCTCCAATGAAGCCTTGACTGCGGGAAGGGAAGAGAGAGATAGAGAGGAAGAAGAGGGAGAAGAGTGGAGAAACAGATGGGTGCTTCTCCTGTGTGTCTGGCCAGGAATCAAACCCAGAACTTCCACATGCTGGGCTGATGCTCTACCACGGAGCCAACCAGCCAGGGCTAAAATTTTCTTTTTTCTTCTGTTTTTCTTTCCTAAACATTAATTATTTTTTGGTCTTCTCCCAATGTTTTGTTATCTCTTCTTTAACCTCTTATATAATTTATTTTGGCTCTTTTCATTTTTCAAAGACCATGTTTCAAGTTCACAAGAAATTATGAAAATCTGTGTATGGATGCTTCCTCTTTTGTTTTCCTTGGAGGTTTATGTGTGCATGCATGTGTATGTCTATTTCTGTGTTTGCTCCTTTGTGGCTATTACTTAACTTTGGATACAAATAGCTATATCAAAGCTAGAATTCACTGATGGATAGTGCAGAAAAGGTTGGGACAGGGATCCAAGTCATTCTGAATTTTCAATTCAAGTTTGTTGTCTGAAACAACTTTTTTTAAATTTATTTAATTGTGTTTACATAGATTCTAGGGTCACCCCGAATGCCTCCCGCTCCCCCCAATTCCCCTCAACATACCCTCTGCCCCCTTCCCAACAGCACCCTCCCCCCTTCCCTTCAGGTCTATCCCATCCTGTCATTCCCTTTCCCTCTGTTCGCCTTCCCTCCGGTCCCTTTGATCCCTCCTCTGTCTCAATTCCATTCCCCAGTTCCCATTATTCCTTGGATTCCTCAAATGAGTGAGGTCATATGATATATTTTTTTCTCTGCTTGACTTATCTCACTCAACATAATAGTTTCCAGGTCCATACATGTTGTTGCAAAAGGTAATATTTCCTTCTTTTTCATAGCCCCGTAGTATTCCATTGTATATATGTACCACAGCTTTTTAATCCACTTGTCCACTGACAGATACTTGGGCTGTTTCCAGATTTCGCTATTGTGAACAATGCTGCCATAAACATGGGGGTGCATTTCTTTTTTTCAGTCTGTGATATGGTGTCCTTGGAAAATCTTTATTATATGTGGCTTAAGTGTCTGTTTGTCGCCGATAGCTTATTGGTTGCTTGCGTAACTGTACTAGCCAATGGGGGTGAAGTTGCCATGGCATTCAAATAGTCCTGCCTTCTGGCATGCCACCTCACAAATTGAGGTTAAAAATTGGAGCAATTATTATGCTGTTAAGAAATCTTAACACCAGAAGGAGTCTTTGCAATGGTACAAGACTAGAGGTTCTCCAATTGAAAAATAATGTCATAATAGCTAAGTCTTTGACTGGCTCCCCTAAAGGTGAAATACATGTCATTCCAAGAATTGATTTGGCTCCATCTCAAACAGGGTTGCCGTTTCAATTGAGACGTAGACAATTTCCTGTAAAACTTGCCTTTGCTATGACCATCAATAAGTCTCAGGGCCAAACGCTTAAGTGTGTTGGCATTTTTTTACCTGAGCCTGCATTTGGACACGGTCAACTTTATGTTGCCTGTTCAAGAGTTCGTGAAAGAATGGACATAAAATTAAAAATAATTGATGGTCCTCTGCAAGGCGAGCTTAAAAATGATGGAAAGATCTACACAAGAAATGTTGTGTACAAAGAGATCTTTGACATGTGAATTATCATTTTATTATTTAAATCACCTTTATTTATTGAGCTAGGTGGCTCTTAAGAAATGTACCGCCAGTGGTTTCCTTCATTGCACTCTACTTTAAGCAATTAAGCAAGTAGAAGGGGGAAACCCCGGGGGGCAGTAAGCAAAGGGGCATCCTCGCCGCCTGCCCTTGGTAATTCAGTTTGAATTAGCAGACACCTTTGCACAAATTATTTTAATTACAATTTATAATATCTAGAATAGCGGTCATTTCGTATGACTGCTGGGCTTTCTAGTATTCCTATAAGTTGTGATGGCTGGGTCAAAGGGCAGTTCCATTTCTAATTTTTTTGAGGAATCTCCATACTGTTTTCCACAGTGGCTGCACCAGTCTGCATTCCCACCAGCAGTGCAGGAGGGTTTCCTTTTCTCCACATCCTCGCCAGCACTTGTTATGTGTTGTTTTGTTAATGAGTGCTGTTCTGACTGGTGTGAGGTGGTATCTCATTGTGGTTTTAATTTGCATTCTCTAATGATTAGTGATGTTGAACTTTTTTTCATTTGTCTATGGCCATCTGTATTAAAAAATATGTTATTCTCTGTCATGATAATACATATGCAGATCTCCAATAAACATGAAAAAAGTCCTCTACATTATTAGTTATGTAAATGCAAATTAAAGTCAGTGCAATACCACCACACCCCTACAGGAATGGCTATAATAAAAATGAGTGACATTATCAAGTGTTATAGAACCTGTGGAGTTACTAGACTGTCATACAACATTGGCAGGAAGTATAAACTGATGCAAACATTTAAGAAAATGGTTTGGCTACTAAACTTAAATCTGTATTTGTTTTTACCAAGAGATTCTGCAATAGTGATTAGGTAGGAATACAAGGAAGAATACTAGTAATGTTCTGGGTGATAATTACATGAGTATGTTAACTTTGGAATAATTCATTGTATACACTTATGAGTCTTATACCTTTGGTATATATGCTATAGTCCAATAAAATGTTTATTATAGAAAAATACAACTAATATCAATTTTTAAAGATTGGTTACCTGCTGTGTGCCAAGAAATTGCTGTATTAACTTTATATTTCTATTCTTTCTTACTTTACCACTAATAAAAGTGCTAAAATAAATAGAGAACAATAGATGGATGGTTCAGATTGTTTTAGATTAATATGTGAGCATGATCTACTAGATTTAAGAAGAGTTAGTATTTTTTCAAGTCAAACAGTTTTGAAATATTTGTGAACTCTTTGATACATCTCTCTATTAATCTCAAATTGTGCCTGACCAGGCTATGGAGGAGTGGATAGAGCATTGGACTGGGATGCAGAGGATCCAGGTTCGAAACCTTGAGGTGGGCTTCAGCACGGGCTCATCCAGCTTGAGCACGGGCTCACCAGATTAAGCAGGGTGTCTCTGGCTTGAGTGTGGGATCATAGATACGACCTTGTGGTCACTGGCTTGAGCCCAGAGGTCACTGGCTTGAAGTCCAAAGTCACTGGCTTGAGCAAAGTTTCACTCATTCTGCTGTAGCCCCCCGATCAAGGCACATATGAGAAAGTAGTCAATGAACAACTAAGGAGCCACAACAAAGAATTGATTCTTCTCATCTCTCTCCCTTCCTGTCTGTCTGTCCCTATTTGTTGCCCTCTCTGTCTCTGTCTCTGTCACACACATAAAAAAACTCTAATTGTGTTATAAATTGCTAGTTCACTGCTGAATGACCATAGTTCAAATGTTTCTCATAGTTCTAAAATATTCAGAGGCTCACTTTGAATGTCGGTAGTCAAGTGAGGGCCCTGAGGTGAGAGAATTATTCCAGCACTTCTCTGGGTGATATTATAATGACGGAATAGAAACAGTCAAGATGAAGAGTAGACTTATGTGCTATACCAATCCTTTTCTGAGTAGCAAAATATTCAATCTTTCTAAGGTAAAATTTTTCTTTGTGAAAATTTTAATATCAACTAGATACAACAAAAGATGCAAAAGTAATCGCTTATTGGGTAAATCATGTCTTTATTTATGGAGACATCTACAAATATTTGTTAAGATTTACCATGTTTCCTCAGTGTAGTAGCCGTCATCAGGAGCTAATACCTGATAGTAGAAGGTAGACACTATAAATAAACAGAGTGAGGTATTGTATAGTAGGGATGGACATGTGCAGGTGCAGTGAAGACACAAAGGAAGAAGTAGTTGGTCTTTTTTTTTTTTTTTTTTTTTTTTTTTTTGTTACAGAGACAGAGAGTCAGAGAGAGGGATAGACAGACAGAAATGGAGAGAGATGAGAAGCATCAATCATCAGTTTTATGTTTTACACCTTAGCTGTTCATTTATTGCTTTCTCATATGTGCATTGACCGTGGGCCTTCATCAGACTGAGTAATCACTTGCTTGAGTCAGCAACCTTAGGTCTAAGCTGGTGAGCTTTACTCAAACCAGATGAGCCCGCGATCAAGCTGGCGATCTCAGGGTCTGGAACCTGGGGCCTCCACATCCCAGTCCAACACTCTATCTACTTAGCACCACCACCTGGTCAGGCAAAGTGGTTGGTCTTAACCTGAGGAAATCAGAAAGGGCTTTGCATAAGAGTCAACTTAAACTGAGTATATATCATTATTATTTCTGTTGATATTATCATCATTGTTAAAGCATACAATCAAGACATTTATAAACATGGAAAAAATGTTAAATTAATAGTTATAAAACTATAACTTTTGACCTGTAGAACAAATTCATAAAGTGTGAGGACAAAAAAGGACCCCCAGAGAAAAAGTAAGGAATGAAAAGATTTGGGGGGTAGAATATGCTAACTATGACTTTTTAGCCTTGAGTTCATGTTTCTTTGCCATGATTATGCCACTCTGACCAAGCACTGAAACATGACGGTTCTCAGGATCTCTCCTTCCATCACCCCTCACCCCAGACCCCTCTCCCCACTCCCTTTGTCAACTCATGAGTAGACCCAGTGTGCACACCTGTGAGATCAACTTTCTAGAGTAAATAACTTATATAAAATCTTTTGAAAGCAATAGGGTGCATTTATTTAAAAGTATAGGAATGGAAGCCAATTTTTAATTTGTTCCTCCTGTATGCTGAAATATAGTATTTCTTTTTCAAAGATTTTATTAGAAACCTGGCTTTCTTATAGGAACACAGACAAGCAATTTATAGTGATGAATTAGTGATGATAGTTAGAGTCAAGAGGTTCTTCAATTATTAGAGGTTTGTACTATTTTAAAAAGGCATTAAAGTTGCACAAATATTTCAAATTTTAAAGGAGCCAGTTCCAAAAAGAGAATAAGAGCAGTTAATAATGATGTTCATGATGACAATAAGGACAATAATGACTACTACCATACTTGTCGATGTGCCAGGCATCATAAAAAGCATTTCACATATATTTTCTCCTTTAAGGATAAGTACAAGCAGTTGGCACAGTCTTATTAGAATTGTCAGAAGTGTATTCTAAAAATGTTGATGGCAGAGAAAAATCCTTGCTTTAGATTAGTTTTTTGAAGCAATAAAAGCAAAGGAAAAATAGGCTTGTTGCCCAAGGACAATAGTGAAATTTTGGCAACACAAAAAGCTGAACTCCACATTTTATTTTGCTTCTCTATTTTCCATCAAGGAGAATTATCTTGAGATGAAAAATGGTGAGATGAATATGGATAAGGAAAATGAAGCCCAATATGCACAAAATGATTCTAAAAGAATCTCTAACAGCTCTAAAATGAATTAAACTGTAAGATACAAATAAAACTTTCTAAGAAGTGCAGCAGCAATCTTGGAATCTTGGAAGACAGAATGCTGCTGAAAGACTAGAAATATGTGTGTATAACTCTGCTATTTTACAACAGGAGAAAAGTATGTTTCACAAACTACTTTGAAGGACACAGTTCTAAGAGAGATTATTTTATTGATTTTAAGTTAAACATTTTTTATAGCATATTAACAATTTGGAAAATAAGAGGTGTTTAATGACCAAAGACAAAGCACACTTTCCAGCCATCGGACCAAATACAAATTGTTAAGACCAGAATTGCATTAATGATGATTAACTACCACATGTTCTTCCATTAAGTTATTTGCATTTAACATATGTGGTTGGATTTAAACTCAAATTTAGATTCTTTTTTGTCATATAAAATGTCTTAAAAACCAACAAAATGTAAGGAATGAAAATCCCTAAAGTATATAAAATATGAGCAATACAATTATGAGTGATCAAAATGATCACATTTTCTAGAATAGATTATAGAATTTTCAAAGTTCAATGAGTTTGGTGTGACCAATATATTTGATGTTCTCTCCCCAACAAAAAGTTATGATTACAAATCATACTTTTTAATAGATAAGAGAATAAAAATAATACTCTACTAAAGAACTCTAAAGAATTCCTTAATAGTTATTAATATACCCAACTTTATTTTATTTCAGTTCAATCAGATGCATTTGGCTATTTTTTTAGAACTCACTAAGTTAAATGCTACTAGAGAAATAGGTTGCTTTAGGTTACTCATGAAATAATTTTTCTTCACTCAGCAAATTTGTTCATTTCTCTTGAAATTTTATTAATAGCCAAGACTAAAAGTAACAAGAGATCATAAGTGTAGATTTTGAAGACAGTCATGGCAAGGCCAACCGGTTCAAAAGAATCCTTAGGCTCTGAATATAAAGAAGGCTGAGATTTTTGAAAGCACTCTATAATTGCAGAATAATTGTTATATTCAATAAAAAAGAAAAAAAAATGATGTAATTCTTCCCAAAATATATTATCAATTAATGTAATTTTTTAGCATTTTATTATTTTAGAATTAGCTTAAAATGGCATTAAAAATAAACTAACAGCCTGACCAGGCAGTGGCGCAATGGATGGAGCATTGGACTGGGATGCAGAAGACCTGGGTTTGAGACCCCGAGGTCGCCAGCTGGAGCACAGGCTCATCTGGTTTGAGCGGAGCTCACCAGCTTGGACCCAAGGTCACTGGCTCAAGCAGGGGGTTGCTTGGTCTGCTGAAGGCCCACAGTCAAGGCACATATGAGAAAGCAATCAATGAACAACTAAGGTGTCGCAATGAAAAACTGATGATTGATGCTTCTCATCTCTCTTCATTCCTGTCTGTCTGTCCCTGTCTATCCCTCTCTCTGACTCTCTCTGTCTCTGTAAAAAATAAAATAAAAAATAAATTAAAAAAACTAGCATTTATAGTAAAGTGGTTTTAGGCAAAGGGGCCAAGACAATTCAATGATGAAAAAGTATTTTTAACAAATGGTGCTGGAACAAGAAGGTATCTATATACAAACAAACAAGCAAAAAAAGAATTTAGACCCTTAACACCATACACAAAAATTAACTGAAAGTAGATTATAAATAAGAATGTAAGAGTTAAAGTTATAAAACTGTTAGAAGAAAATACAGGAATAAATTTTCATGATTTTAAATTGGTTAATAATTTCTTACATATAAATTAAAAGCATAAGTGATAAAAGACTTATGCATCAAAATTCAAAATAATTGGGCTCCAAAGGATACCACCAAGAAAGTAAAATATAACCAGCAGAGTGGAAGAAAACATTTACAAATCAAAGTTCTATTAAGAGACTTATCTTACAGTTATATAAAGAACTCTAAAATTCAACAATAAAATTACAACCAAAATTTTTTAAATGTACAAAGGACTTATTTATTTTTTTATTTAGAAAATTAAATTTAACTGAGTGACAGTTTTACTCTTGATCCACAAGAGTACATAGGTTTTGGGTAAACATATCTATAGTATTTGAATAGTTGATTATGTTGTATACCTATCACCCCAAATCAAATCATTTTCCATCACCTTATACTTGTCCCTCTTTATGCCTTTCTCCCCACCCCTTCCTTACCACCTCCTCTCCCATTTCTCCCTCCCACTGGTAGCCACTGCACTCTTATCTCTGACTATGAGTCTCTGTTTTATATACCACCTCTGTGGGATACAAAAATCATACAGTTTTTGGCTTTTTCTGGTTTACTTATTTCACTCAGTATAATATTCTCAAGGTCTATCCATGTTATCTTAAACGATACTTTGTCATCATTTCTTATAATTGAGTAGTACTCCATTGTATATATCTACCACATTTTTTTTTTATCTAATTCTCTATTGAGGGAAAATTTGGTTGTTTCCATATTTTGGTCTGAAACAATAAATTACATAGAAGACAACAAAGGTACTAAACTTGTGGAGCTTGGTTTTAGAGAACAAGTTATGAATTTGACCCCAAAAGCAAGGGAAATAAAGGCAAAATAAATGAATGGGACTATATCAAACTAAAAAGCTTTTGCACAGCAAAAGAAACTGATAACAAAATAAATAGCCATCTAAATGGAGATGATATTTGTAAACAACAGCTCTGGTAAGGGGTTAATATCCAAAATATATAAAGGACTCAACAAAGCTCAGCAACAAACAAGCAAGCAATTCAATTAAGAAATGGGGGGAGGACATGAACTCACACTTCTTTCAAGAAGAAATACAAATGGCCAATAGATATATAAAAAGAATCTCATCTTCACTAGCTATTTAAGAAATGCAAATCAGAACTACAATGACATACCACCTCATACCTGTTAGATTAGCTATTATCAACAAGACAGGTAATAGCAAGTGTTGGAGAAGCAGTGGAGAAAAGGGAATCCTCATTTACTGCTGGTCGGAATGCAAATTGCTACAATCATTATGGAAGAAAGTATGGTGTTTCCTCAAAAAATTAAGAATAGAACCACCATATGACTCAGCAATCCCTTTACTGGGTATAGACCCCAATATAGTACTCTATCTAGTACACTGGGAACTACCGGTGTCATGGGGAAGAAACTTACACAAAACACAAACTTATGTCAAGAGGAAAAGGGAGAGGCCTGCAAAAGGAGGCAAAGAAGATCTCCTGAATTTCCTTCTCCCTTAGCTTTTATTGATCAGAAGCAGAACAGAGATAACAGGATTACAAGGGAGGGAGACCAGGTGATAAGGGGAAAGAATGACTAATGGCCATTTTGCTGACACATAGAAAGGCCTAATTTGGGTCAGTACATTCTTCTTCTTTTGCTAATTAACAAGCACAAAGGAAGAGCAATCTATAACCTCTAGGCTAATTTTCTAAAGCCTGTTCACATGCATTCCTTTGTGTCTGCACAAAGGTCACTCACTCACACAGTTTCTTGGTGTTTGCATCCAAGAGACATTCATTCAAGGCTTTTAACTAAAGTTCCCCAGTCAAAGTCCTAGAGGGTTCAAGGTTAAATGGGTGATTCCCTACACCCCAAAACCTCAAAAACATTGATACATAAAGACACATGCACCCCTGTACAAAGGATTTAAATAGACCTTTCACCAAAGGTGGCTTAATTAACACATGAAAAGATGCTCAACATTATTAGTCATTAGAGAAATGTTAATCAAAATCATGTAATATCTCTTCACACTCATTGGAATGGCTATAATTTAAAAAATGACAAACAATAACAAGTGATGTCAGGATGTTAAGAAACTGAAATTCTCACTCATTGCTAGTGGGAATGTAAAATAGTTCAGCCACTTTGGAAACAGTTTGACGGTTACTCAAAATGTAATATAGCGTTAACATATAGCCCAGCAATTTCACTTTTAAGCATTTGTCCAAGAAAAATGAAAATACATCCATAAAAACTTATACACAAATGTTCATAGTAGCATTATTCATAGTAGGTAAAGAGTAAAAATAATCCAGCAGCTGATAAATGCATAAATAAAATGTGGTGCATTAACACATGAAATATTATTCAGTGACAAAAATAAAAAATAGGTGCATGCAATATGAATGGACTCCAAAACCTTATGTGAAACTAAAGAAGCCAGTCACAAAAAAACCCACACATATTGTTAATAGCAGTTATAGGAAATGTCAGGAATAAGCAAATCTATAAAAACAGAAGTAGCTTGGTGGTGGCCTGGCACTACAGGGAAGGGGGACAAAAATGGGGAGAAGAAAGGGAGTGACTGCCAATTGGTACAAGATTCTTTTGGGGATGATAAAAACATTCTAAAATTAGGTTATGATGATGGTTGTATAACTCTGTAAATATACCAAGAACAGTAAATTGTACAGTTTTTAAAAAGTGAAATTTATGGCATGTAAATTTATCTCAATAAAGCTATTTTTAAAAGGCATTAAAAGGGAGTAATTCTTGAGCAGATGAAAGAGAAACAAGAGATCACAGGACCCAGACTAAGTTTACTAACAGTAAGTCAAGTTGCACTTTTTTTCTACAGGTGGTGTTATTTGTCTACTAGATCTAGAAATGCTATAAACCTAGTGTATCTGGAATTTATTAAGGTCTATTATAAAGGTTACTCATAATGTCCCATTGGACAATTCAACAATTGGGGGTAATATTACTTGAAATCACTGAGAGTTTGATGGTAACTTAATAAATGTACCAAAAGGGAATGATTTAATGAATGTATATCATTGTTAGAGTAATAGTTCATTGTGAAATGCAGTAGTATATATAAAATATTCTTCTTATTGAAACATTTTAATTAGTGACTTTGTGTATGATACGTTATTAGGAATATTAGCAACAAATGCTAAATATTCATGTCAGAAGATCTCAATACATTAGCTAATATTTGTATACACCTAGTAAAAGAAGCAAAGGGGAAGTTAGAACAGATGACAAGAAATATTTCTTGAGATTAAATTTTTTCAGATGATCATGTATTCATATGTACCAAGTAACTTTATAAACATTAATATTTAGGAAAATGCATTCTTAGGTTATCTAGTTCTACTCTTTCTCCCAAGTGCTCCCAAACTCTAGTTCTGAAGTTAGTAACTTAAGTCATTGGAAGGTACCTGAATGCCGAATAATATTGCTTGTCTTGGCCAACACAGGTCCCATGGACCCAGAGATGTGCCCTGGCCATGAGTATTGGATTTTGTTTTCAGACAAAGAATTTACTTTCTCATCATGGAAAGGCTAAGAAACTGTTGGGAAATTAACACCCTAAAAGAATCCATTAAGTCAAATTTCTACATTTTAAGCCAGTTTGAAACAAATTGGTGGTTCTGTGCACATTTTGTCTTTCACCTGGATTGCATGCTGGCTGCTCCATGGTATTTATTAAAGGTGGAAAAGCCAAGTACAGCATGCTTTGGGAACTAAATACCTGGTGTTGACACACTGTTTCTCGATGAGCCATGAGGTAGTGGCTTCCTCAAAAACACTGGTCTGTTCATTCAGTGTTTACTAGGAAAGATTTTTTTTTCTTTTTTATTGTTTGATTAGTATATATTTTTTCTTTGGGGCTTTGAATAAAGTTGGAAGTTATAGTTCTGCCAAAACACAGGTTGCAAAACACTTCCAAGTGACCTAAGCTACCACGCCAAAAATGAATCACGTAAGTCCATGCTTTCAACACTTTAGTAGAGGTCTTTCAAATGCAGGGTTTGGCCTATTCTCCAATGAAATGGATACTCTATGCTAGTCCCAGGGTTTCTCTCAGCAACCTACTTCCACAGACAATGCAAAGCAAGAGAGCGGTAGCATTTAATAGGAAAAATGTTGAAGATTGTATTTCTCTCTAAGAACGTATATTGTGTGAGTGTTTTAATAATTAATTTATTTCATAACATTAAAATTTCCACCTAGAACTCTCTGATAGCATCTCTTTCTTTAGTCGTAATAACATAATTTAGTCCAAACCACATGATTGCTTTGGTTTGGGTATGGGATTACTTTGCCTTGAGTCTAGAGTTTTCAGTGACTTACAATGCATGTCATTTATTGAGAAAAGTGCTAAGCAGTTGTGCCAAATATATGACATACAGCATTTCCAGCCCTTGCAGCATTCTTGTAAAATAAATATTAATTTTTCCATTTTCTGTATGAAGATAATGGCACTGGGGATATTTAAGGACCTTGTGCCATAAGCTGTAAGTGGCAGAGTCAAGATTGAACCCATTTGTCTGATTCCTGTTTATTACCCTCTCCCCTGAGTTCGGTAAACCAGTCCCACATTCCTCTTCTTTCAGGATTTCAAATGTATCATTGCTGAAGTGGAATATGTAGATATGCTTGCAAGACTATACTACATATTAAAAATAATAAAACATTTTAGGAGAGGAAAAGAATACTCTACATAAGGGTATGTACTATACATTATTTTAAGCCTTTATTTCATAAAATTTATGGTCATCTTATCTGTTTTTTCATTGCAATGATTATTTTCTTAGTCCAAGAACCCACCATTGTTCTACCTGTATTAAGTCCTGGGTCTTAAGGCTTACTTCTTAATTACTTTCTTTTCTTCATTTTTTTTACCCTTTCTTTTTATCCTTTTTTCTTTATTTCTCTCTCTCTTTCTTTCTTTCTTTCTCTCTCTCTCTCTCCTTCTTTCTTTCTTTCCTTCTCTTCAACTTCACATTCTTCTCAGATAATTTACACACAAGAAAAGTATCATGGACCAAAAATATCATAAAAGATGAGATTACCAAAAAAAAGTCACTTATATGTCTATGCATTTGTCTTGTTCCTTTTTTACTGAGTAGAAATAGCCATAGCAGAGATGTTGCTTCTGTCTTATTAGTATCTTAAAATCGAAGATTTACAAAGTTCTAGAGTTGCAACATTTTAAAATTGAAAACAAACAACAAAAAACCTGATCTAGAGGAAAAGAGTAATAAGACTAGATTTGTGTTTTAGGAAGCACACTCTGAAGGTATGGAACATATTTAGAGATTATTACAATAGTTTAAGAAAGGGTTAGTGAAGTTTAGGTCAAAATAGTGGGGGTAGAGGGTAAAGGGTATAAGATATGTGGGCTAAGAAGAAGAGAGTAGTTATTGAACTGGAAGGCCTTTTTGGAAGACGGGTAAGAGAAAGAATAGATTCTTGAGTAGTAGGGTAAAGAAGAAAAATGACAGTTACTGATAGATTTTTAAAATGTATTTGTTTACTACTCTTCCAGTAAGAGCTAGCAGAACACAAACCAAATTTTGTTTAATGCATTGCCTGACATTTAATAGGCACTCAATATAGAATAAGTCCAATTTTGGTCATGCTGGGTTTCAGATGCTCATGGGTCATATATACTGCTCACAAAAATTAGGGAATATTTCAAAATGAATATGAAGCAATAAAATATCTCCTAATTTTTGTGAGCAATATAGTTAAAGGTTTAAATAATCTTTAAAAAATAACTATGATACTAATTGTAATTATCTTTAGTTGTTAGAATTAAACTAATTTTTATATTATTATTTTATTTTGAATACCCCAGATTGCTACAATGACTATGTATTACCTTTATTTCAAGAAAGAGTTAAAGCTTATATATTATTTCAGAAATAATAAACAGACAAATATGAAAGTAAAGCAGTTGACAGGGACAAATAATATTTATTAAAGAAAGTGTTTGACATTTGAACTGGAAGTTTTTGCTAATTTATTCTCCCATGCCAATGTCACTGCACAACAGAGCATGAGCATCATAGCTTATTTTTAAGTTTCATATATTCCCTTATTATTTATTAGGGCATCAGTGTTCTGGTGTAAGTCATTTGGCCCTTCAGACTAAAAAAGCAAATAGCTAGTAATACTCCTCCATCATTAGCTCCACTCTGTGACCCATTTGTCCTTTATTTTGAGTTTCTGAACACTCTTTTATAGGTCCCCATATCTGTCTATAACTGCTCCCAGTTGTCTTTCAAATCCACATTTTATTTTAAAAATTCTTAAAAGAGGCAACCATTTTACAACAAAATTAAATATGAGAAAAATTAAATAAATACCACACATAAAACAATTTTTTTATTGTTTTTGTCTTTGTAGTCTAGAGTAAAACTTTGAATTAAACTTCTCTGGAAAAGAAAGAATAAAACTTAACTTTATATAAGCCAGAAGGCTGCTTTTCATGACAGTCTTAAAGAAAAAAAGTGGGGGGGGGGGGGGGCCAAAGAGAGTTCTTTCAAAAACCACAGAGTATGAAGAATTAAAGTGTGTATAGTACAGTGGTAGAGTGGAAGAACTGGGACCCATAAAAGAAAACAGAAAAAATGTCTTAGCAGGGAAGAAAATAGGTACAAGCACACAGATACACAGATTTTCTCCTGGCATTAATACATAAAATATTAAGAACTCATTGCAGATAGCACTGAGAGCAAAATAGAAGAGATGGAGAAAGCAACAAAGAAAGAACAAAAGCTGTCAAATGTCATATTTTATTTTGTATCATTAGTTTGTATCATTTTAAACTTAACCAAATGTATGATGTTCTGATTTTTTACTATAAGTCTATAATGTGAACAAATACATTTGATATTTCTAGAAAACTTGGCTTTTACTATCATCATTCCCTCTACAACATATTTCTTGAAGGCAAACATATTTTTAGTGAGATATGACAGATCAGTGATGTACCAAGAACTGACAATAAAAGATTTAAATGGTCTCTAATGTCCCCAAAAAAGAAGAGGAAATAAGATTATTTGTAAAAGGAAGGACCAATTTCAAAACCATCCTTATAATTCAACATCATAATGAAGTTCAGAGAAGTTATCAGATGCCACTTTCAGGATATTACTGTAGGAATTGTCATGATAAAGTCACTCAAAATGTCATAAATATTGTAATGCATGAAGTTACCAGCCCAAGTTATAAATTATATTAGCCTGGTAGAATGTGTGGCAATGATCATGAGCATGAACATGAACATGAGTGTGGTAGACTGACAGCATTGATTATCTCAGTTCTTTATTCTACCCTCTGTCCTTGTCTTTTGCCACATGACTTTGCAGTTCTTGCTATCTGGAGGTAAAGGGTATTTTCCTGCTCCCTGATTCAGAGTTCAGCTATGTGGCTGATAAAATCAAACAGAGAGTTGGAAAGATGTTTGCACATTTCTGCTTCTGCTTTTGCCTTCTTCCACCATGACAACAACACATCTGAGCTAACTTGAATGCCAAGAACCATGTGGAGTAAAAGTCTGTCATCCTAGTTAACCTAGCTATAGCCATCTTGGATCAGCCATTAAAAAACCAACCCTAGACATGTGAATGAACCCTGACAAAATCACAGAGATGCTGAGCTGCAGACCCCAGATGTGTGAGAAGTAGCTGCTCATTGTTGTATGCCACTGAGGATTTGTGCTTAGATGTCATAGGGCATTTTTGTGGCCACAGAAATCGAATTCAATGGGTAAGGTGATTGTACTTGTAATATCCAAGCTGACAAAATGAGTTCTTAAGGATAGACAGAATGGAACAAATGTTTTTGTTTGTTACTTTAAGACTTGTTTTGAATAGTGGAATGATTTTCAAAGATTTTTGTAAACATGTCTTCCATCGTAGAAATTAATTCACTGGGGAACAAAATTTTTGTTGCATCGACAAAAACACTTGTTCTTACCTAATTCGAGTGTGCTGATCTCAAATCTGACATTAGTTTTTCTCTGTAAGCTACAGTTTCTTTGAAATTCAAGATTTTATGTCTTAATCTTGTAAAATTTTCAACATTTAGTTTAGCATAATGAAGTAGAATGTCTTCTTGGGCATCATCTTAGTGAAAATATAATAATTAATATAATGCAGTAAATACACTATGATTGCATTAGAATTTGTCTATAATTTTGAAATAAAACATATTAAAACACTTATTTTAATCATAAATTTTGTGCAAAACTTATTTAAATTCTATTCAAGCAAAAATTAGCATTTGTAGCTCTTGCATTTGTGTACTTGTTGAGTACAATCTTGTTTGATGCTCCAGCAGTAGTCTGCCATTGTAAAGAGCTGTCAAGAAATAGCGCCATTCTGTTGGACTGTAAGTGGTAACACCCAGCTGGCTGAGAAGACTATTGATGTCATGACATTAAACAAAGTGTTTGTCTTTGGAAAAAAAGTCCACAAAAATTTGTTCACGCTTCCTGAAATGAGATACTTGAGCTGACCAGTGAAGTACATTCTTTTCTTGAAGCCTGGAGGCTAATAACTCAGCTGCTTTCTTTGATAGGCCCAAATCTCTTACTAAGTCATTCAATTCAGGTTGGCTAAACTGCTGAGGGGTTAATGACTGTTTGGCATCAGAAGAAGACCCTTCAGATTCTACAACTATTTCCTCATGCATCTTATCAAAATACACTTGATCACCATGTTCACTTTCTTATTCCTTAGAAGAAATAAAACCATTGAAAACTAGAACCGGGAGTGTCTCAGAGTGTGGGATAGGTCATATTGCTGAAGAAATATTAAGGTATGTGATCATAGGCTCTTGCTGATGCCCTTTGTATGGATCAGACAGAAATAACAGTCACTGCTGTGGTCCTTAGGTTCACGCCAAACCATGGGAATAACAAAAGGCATTCCTTTGCGTTTTCCTTTTGTCAAGTCACGAAGCATTTCCTCACAATTATGACACACAATATGAGGAGCCCAATTCTTGTCTTGATCGCCAAGGGGAACTTAAAAATAGGCAATATATGCACATGTCACAAATGATGAAATATTGCACCTTTGACACTGAAGTGTGTAACAGCTGCATATATAACAGAAGGTGTCAAGACTATTCTTACATTTATGCCTACTCTAAGAAGCCATGATTCAATCTTAAAACAAAATAAGAGGGTGTTTTTTATCAGATAATAATTTTTTTACATTTAAAAACAACTACAATTATGTAAAAGTGATATGTGTAAAACATTAATTGCCTTATGGTTAAGTTCAATCCATTTAATTGGAGTTAAAGAGTCATTGCCCTTTAACCCCAATTTAAAAACCAATGCATGCCACTAACTATAACAAAAAGAAATTAAAATTGCATAAAAACTAGAGCATGCACCAAAAAATGGATTCAGATTTGGAATTAACGATGCAGATATATATAGAAAAAGTTCTAAAACCTCATGCAACAGAAAATGAAAAATAAATTGTTCCCCAATGTTATTTTAAAACTTTTTCCAGCCTGACCAGGTGGTGGTGCAGTGGATAGAGTGTCGGACTGGGATGCAGAGGACTCAGGTTCAAAACCCCGAGGTCACCAGCTCGAGCATGTGCTCATCTGGTTTGAACAAGGCTCACCAGCTTGAGCTCAAGGTTGCTGGCTTGAGCAAGGGGTCACTCAGTCTGCTGTAGCCCCCCAGTCAAGTCACATATGAGAAAGCAATCGAGAAACTAAAGTATCGCAATGAAGAATTGATGCTTCTCATCTCTCTCCCTTCCAGTCTGTCCGTCCTGTTTCTCCCTCTCTCTGTCTCTGTCACACACAAAAAAATTATTTAATGTATTTAGAACCTAATGTTAACCATATGACCCTCTATTTAGACAAGTGAATTACAAAAACCTTTTTTTAAAAGCATAAAAATGCTCTATTTATATGTGAAAATTTAAATGTCCAAGTTATATGTGCTATTTTCAAAAGCTTTATTAGTTAACATTGTTGATTGCTTACTGTGTACAATGTTCAAAGAGAGAGTTATTAATATTATCTTTACAATGACAAAACTGAGACCAGAGAGTTTGAGACTCATTTAGAATCACATAGCTAAGAAGTGGTTGAACCAGAATTTAGTAAGGCTTCAAACTCTACACTTTCAACCCCAACACTTCACTAGCATGAAAAATAAGGGAATAATTAAGTGCTGGATTTGGCAATATACTTACAGTTTTATTTTTAAGGCAATATTTTAGTGTGAGTGTATTTTAATCTTTTGCAAGTACCCAATACTTGTAATTGCATTTTAATTCAATAAAATGAAAGTAAAAAAATGGGTAGTCAGGCATTTAGGTACCTGCTGTTAGTTCTATTACTTTAATTTTTAGATATTTTTAGACAAGCCAATTAACTACTTTTGCTTTTGTTTCCATCACATGTATAATAGGGACAATATCATTTTATTCATTTTTTTAAAATATTGCTTTGCTTTTCTTCTATTAGATAATACAGAATAATTGCATTAGTATCCTTATTTGTTGCATTAATACTTAAGTGTTGGTATTGGGTGGCAAACTTTTTCATCTAATTATATGCTTCTGCAATGTATTGATAGAATAATGACCTGTTGATGGTACCACACTCATCAGTATAGAGGCCCAAACTCTCTGTGTACAGTGTTCACGGTCTTAGGCTGATAATAAACTACTGCTTTGTAATTTCTAGGCAGTCAGGATTAATAATACTAATAGTTTGCAAAAGAGCTAGACCTGGTGATGTCAGACAACACCATTTTATTTAGTTATCCAGATAAACAGTAGACACTTAGACACATAAAACTTAGACATGCTTAACAGTTGCACCCCCAACTACTGTGGAGAAAAGTTGCAATACAGAATATGCTCGACTTGGGTTGATCAGTATGTTATAAAAACCTAGGAAAAAAAAGAATTAAAACATTTCAACCAGTTTTTAGGCACTAGGTGGAGAAAAGGAATGCTACAGATCAATTTTTAACTTATTTTTCAAGCAAAGTTTTCCTAAATTTGTTCCTGTCATTCTTAATCATGAAATGATTACAGTGGAAAAAGTATGGGTCTGAAGCAGTTCTTAACTTTCTTGTACCATGGTTCCCTTTGGCAGTCTAGGAAGGTCTATGAATACCTTCTCACAGGAATGTTTTTGATGCATAAATTACTATCACACATGAAACAAAATATAACAAAATATAATTATCAGAATATTTTTAAATGTTCTAACACAGGACTGTATGTGTTCCTTTATTAATGGACTAAATACCTGGACAATATATTTAAAAGATAAGAAAGTTAAATACTGTATTTTTAAGACATAGTGTGAAGATGAGAAAGAGAAAACATTAAGTATGGGATGATCTTTAATTTACTTTCTTTCAAGATTTATCACCAACAATTATAGTATGGAGTGCTAGAAAGTAACCAAGATGCCTGATTACCAGAGCAAAAATCCTCAACTTCACCATGTCACTGAACTACATACAGAGTACCAAGTGCCCAGACAGACTTCTATCACATGTGATCTAGCAGTGACTTTAAGGTAGTTCTATATGTAAATGAAAGCCTGAGATATCATTTTCAACTGTACAGTGATATGAAAGTATCACTTTCTTTTTATTGATGACTATTATGAACTGACTGTGACCCTCCAAAACTTGTATGTTGAAACCCTAATCTTTCATGAGATATATTTAGAAATGGGAGCTTTCGGAGATAATTAAGTTTAGAGGAGGTCATAAGGGAGGTGTCCCCATGATGGGATTAGTGGCCTTATAAGAAAAGGAGGACACCCTTCTACTACATGAGGCTACAGCAAAACAGTGCCAGCTATGAACGAGGAAGAGAACTCTCACCGGAACTCAACTATGCTGGTGCCTTGATCTTGAACTTTCCAGCTTCCAGAACTGTGAGAAACAAATGTTCTTGTTTATAAGCTAAAAAAAAAGGAAGAGAGATCAGAGGATTTTTCTCTCTTTCTCTACTATGTGAGAACAAGGAAAGAAGCACCATATACAAGCCGGGAAGTGATCCTGATCAGACGCCGCTTGGCCAGCGCTTGGCTCTTGGATTTCCAGACTTCCAAAACTGTAAGAAATGTATGTCTGGTTTTTTAATTTATTTACAAAATTAAGTTTAGTAGGATGACATTGATCAATAAGAAGAGAACATAGGTTTCAGGTAAACATCTCTATAACATTTGAACTTTGACTATGTTTGTACCCATCACCCAAAGTCAAGTTATTTTCCATCACTGTACATTTGTCCCTCTTTACTATCTTACCCCCATCTCTTTCCTTACTACCCCCTCTTACATGTCTGTTTTTTAAGGTACCTGGTCTATGGTATTTTGTTATGACAACATAAGCTAAGATAGTGGTAGTCACAAATGTAATAAATGCTACTGAGATTTGTTGCATACATTTAAAATGGAAAAAAATGCTTAGTTGAAAATTATAAACATGTAAGTTGGTTTTTCTATCCAAGTTCACAGACCTCCTGAATCAGAGCATAAACGAGGCTTAAACAAGGGCTCTCCCACTTATTGAGTGTGCAAGTTTTGTCGAGTCATTTTAATTTTTCATGCTTGGGTTTTTTTAATCTATGAAATGAGAGAATAAATATGTACTTTATAGTGTTTCATGATAAAATGAAATAATGAATATGGGAAGGTTCTGTAGACTATAAAATGACAAAGAAATATTAATGTTATGATGTCTTTATGCTCGCATCCTTAAGGAAATTCTAAATTTGATTTGAATTTAAACTAAATATAATAAAGTTTGGATATAGTTTGTACTGTCATGAATTTAAGTGATTCTTCACTCTACCATCAGCTTCTATTTAAGACTGGAGAAAAAGGTGAGAGGAAAAGAAATAAAGAAAGCTAAATAAAATAAAGCAGGAACTAGAGAGAAGAGACAAGTTAAAGCTGGCACTTTTGCTCTCTTTATTTTTAAATTGAGGTCAAACATACATATGGTAAAGTATATAAAATGCACTAATTTTAGGATTATTCAGCTGATTTAGGATTTATGTTCTGGATAACTATAACCTAGACCAAGCTAGAGAACATTTCCAAACCCCAGAAGATTCCTTCATGCCATTCTTGGGCAGGTCCAACTGTTACCCTCTGAGTTAACCAACATTCTGACTTCAACATCATAGATTAATTTTATGTGTTCTTTAATTTCATGTAATAAATCACATGGTATGTAGGCTCAGTGTATCTGTGAGATTCCTCCCTTTGGTTGCACAGTAGCAGTAGTTCATTGTTTTTATTGCTGTGCAGACTCCTTCACTCACCTTGGTTTTATGTTGCTCAGAATCCTACTCATTCATTTGACAATCTGTATCTCCACTTGAGAGATGAAACAAGTACCAGTTGCCCTCTTAAAGGAAGTAGAGTTTTCAAAGTCAGCTCCAAATTCTCCTATTTACACAATTTAGAAAGGAAACTTTTTTTTTTTTTTTTTTTTTCCGAAGCTGGAAACGGGCAGGCAGTCAGACAGACTCCCGCATTTGCCCATCAGGATCCACCCGGCATGCCCACCAGGGGGCCATGCTCTGCCTATCTGGGGCGTAGCTCTGTTGCATCTAGAGCCATTCCAGCACCTGAGGCAGAGGCCACAGAGCCATCCTCAGCGCCCAGGCCATCCTTGCTCCAATGGAGCCTCGGCTGAGGGAGGGGAAGAGAGACAGAGAGGAAGGAGAGGGGGAGGGGTGGAGAAGCAGATGAGCACTTCTCCTATGTGCCCTGGCCTGGAATCGAACCCGGGACTCTTGCATGCCAAACCGATGCTCTACCACTGAGCCAACCGGCCAGGGCCTGGAAATAAAACTTTTATTGTTTGTGGGTATCCTTTCTTTCTCTAGGTGTGGAATGCATAAAAATGTAAATAATCTATAGTGTAAAATGAGATAAAATGAGCTTTTTTTGTGGTATATTCTGCCACCATCTTTGAACAATTTTCCAATAGACCAAATCAACACTAAATCAATAATAACCATTGTCATAAGCTAAAGGAAAGAAAAAATCCAGATCTAATATTAACAATAGAACAGCAGAAAATCTTTTGTGAATCTAATATGAAACTCTTTGTGAATTTGGGAGTATAACTCTGGTTGCGTCATATTAAAGATTGTTATGCTTGTAGAAAAGCTGAGAGACTAAAATCTGTTTGCAATTACCAAATCAAAATGCAATTAACTAGTCACTGGGAGCAAACAATGATGTCTTTAAATGCACTCTTGGAACTGTAGCATTGGTAACAGGGATCGGGTTCCCAGCATTCGGATGTTTTCACTTATGAGCCCTCCTATAAAATATTGGTCTGAGGACCACTGCAATAGTTTGTCTTAAAAGAGAGAGAGGCAAGAGAGAGAGAAATAGAAAATAGAAAGCAAATGGTATCGGGGCTTCTTTTATTCTCAGAACACTTCAAAGGAAACGTTCCTTCCATTTCCCCAGTCATTTTGTTTTGATCTCACTTATAATGTATAAATACATTTCAAACGAAGGATTGAATTTTGCTGGCACATAATCTTTTTTCCTTAAGGAATTATTACAAGAAGTGTCTTTGATATGGCTGATATGTGTAATTTTGGTGGCGGATAAACTTTGCTGCTTTTGAAAGTAAGAGTAGTTCATTTCTCTTTCAGTAGCCATAGCTGAAAAGATAGAAATGTTCATTTTCCCCCTTTTCTTTGCACTAGTGTATGATTTTCTAAACATTCATTTGATGTGCGTTAGCTATTTGTTGTTTCTTCTAAAATAGGTCTTTAATCTGCTTTTGATACCATTTTTAATGGAGGGACAAAACATTGAAATATATCTATAATAGTGGTAATGATAACATTTTTTTAAATTAAATGATAGGTGGGGAGGCAGTGAGACAGACTCCTGCATGCACCGCAACCAGTATCCACCCAGCTAGCTCCTACCAGGTGATGCTCTGTCCATCTGGGGCAGCTTCTCTGTTGCTCAGCAACCAACCTATTTTAGCTCCTGGGGCAAGGCCATGGAGCCATCCTCAGCACCAGGGTCCAACTCACTGAAAACATTCAAGCCATGGCTGTGGGAGAGGAAGATAGAGGGGGAGGGATTGGGAGGGGTGGAGAAGCAGATGGTCACCTCTTCTGTGTGCCTTGACTTGGAATCGAACCCGGAACTTCCAACACTCTACTGCTGAGCCAACTGGCCAGGGCCAATAATATTTTTTATACTGCCAATACTTTTCCATTATAAGGAACTCTACCAAGTTTTATTCATGAATGGCTCCATAATGATGGTCTCCAAGAGGAACATAGGAACTGTAAATGAGTCCTCTGAATTCAGTTGACGTCTAAAGCACATGCTCAGCTCACTTAGGAACAGTGGGCTCTAGAGATCAGCTGAATCTAAGCACTTTAAACAAAAAGACTAGAAAAAAAACATTTATGTCTCTAAGGAGTACCTTCTTCAGCAAGAAGGAGCTATGGCTCACCCCTAGTGATTAAAGGACCTGGGGTAGGAGTATGAATGCAGGTCCTATACAGTCGTCTAAATCAACATTGAACATCAAGAGAAAATACTGTTAAAAAAATATCATAGCCTCCTGTTTTGACAAATGTACCTTGATAACAAGCTGGAAGCTCAGGTTATAACTCAAAACTTGAATGTGTCAATGTAGAGGGATCTGATCTAAGCTCTGAACCCACCCCTCTGCTTCATCCCAAATCTCAAGATGTCCTCTGAGTTTACATGTGGACACCCTAACCCTCTGGCCCAATCTCCGTTCATAATTCTGCAAATAGTCATCCCATGGCTATCCTTCAGGCTTAGGGGTGCATATACTGTTGTTTCAGAGGGAACTCCCAAGATGCCAGACTAGCGTAGAGGTTTACTCAGGCCCTTCAAAAACCCTTTGAGGCCATTTCATAGAAAATTTAAGGGTCCATGTATCTCTAGCCTGGTCTAGAAATAAGGAACTAGCCCTTGTCCCCAGAGAAGCCTCACTCCATTGAGATGGGTATGCCTGGAGAAGACCAGAGCATTGCTCTTCACAGAAGGGCTCTTATTGCCTGTGTCTAAGATAGTACTGAATAACTGCTCTTGATTTTATGTAGGGCTGTCAGACACCCCCAAGAGTCTGCCTTTAATGTACCATGGACTGTGCCAGATACTACAGATTCAGAGATCAGTTAGTCACGCCATTGAGTGAATATTCCCTTGTGAAAAGGCTACTATAAAATGCAAACATTAACACAGACAAAGGTGACCATTATAATGTGACTTTGTCTCTCAGATGAGAGTATTGTTTGCATTTAAGGGTAATATAGAAATCCAGCCACTGATTCATGGTCTGTTTGTTTGTTTGTTTTTAGTACATTCTCTTTCCTTTTCTTTTTATTGATTGATTTTTAGAGAGCCAGAGAGAGGAATGGAGAGAGAGAAGGAAGAAAGGGAGGCATTCATCTGTTCCACTCAGTAGTGCATTCATTGGTTGCTTCCCATGAGTGCCCTGATCTGGGATGATGAACCAGCAACCTTGTTATTTCTGGATGACACTCTTAACTGACTGAGATAACAAGCCAGAGCCTGATTTGTGTTTCTAAGAGACAAGGATGCAACAATAAACAGCTCACCACCTAGTCTGTGTTTGAATCCCAGTCCACTGACTTCTCTCTACTCCATTTCCTCTGACTACAACTTCCTGGTTGTAAGCTGGTGAGAGGGGCCCCTTCTAGGATAGCCAGTGCCCAGATTAACCAGTGAGAAATTTAGAACTTTCTGTCACTCCCCCTGCCAGTCTTCATGAGCAGTGGTCACACACACCAGGGTGCTCCCATGGCCTAGAGGAAGATCCATGGCTTAGAGGAAGATGGCCTTGATGTTCCTTGATTTCCCATCCTCTCCAATTCCAACTAGATTATCTGAATAACCAGACACATCCAGAATGCAAGACACTCACAAGATTACTGGCCCTGTCCCTTCATCAAAATGAGGTCATTAAAAACAAATGTGGCTAGATTAAAAGAAATTTAAGGACCTTAATAACCAGATGCAATGAATCGTCTTGGATACTGGCTTAAACAAACCAGCATAAAAGTATTTTAGGAACAATTAGGTAAGTTTGAATATGGTTTCAGTATTAGATGGGATGAAAATTATAGAAAGGGAAAGATGAAGATTGTTGGGGGTGGGGGCATGGAAAACAACCAGCCCTCCCCCAAAATCGCCAAAATAATTCTAGAAAAATATGCCTAAGAATTTATGATTGTGATTGCTGGGTAGTAGCAAACTTAAGGTGATTTTTTCTTTTTTTCTCATTATCTACAACATTTTACATACTTCTATAGTACAAGTGGGTGTTGTTTTAAAATAATTGGAAGGTATAATATTGCACTTATATTTGTTTGGAAAACTACGACACATCTTATAGCCTTTCCTTGCAGACCAGCTCAGGCCTGGTGCAGACCCCAGAGCAAGTTGTGCTATAAAAATCAGAGGTTCCCAATGGCATTCACAGACAGACCACATTAATCTTCTACTCTTGTGAGTTTACTGAGTTCAAGTTATTTCTTCATCTTCCACAGAAAGATGAAATGGAAGCATCCATTTGAAAAATGATTTGAGAAAGTAAAATAGAAGTCATTTTCTATTATTTCATGTGGAATCTCTTAAGCAAGTATCTAATTTATTAAATCTTTCTAGAGTTCAGTGCTTGCAAAGAAATGTTCTTTTGATCAATTTGTGTGTGTATGTGTGTGGACAAGAAAACTCCATGATCTATCAGGGTTTCCTGTTATCTTGGTAGCTGTTGAACTCAGATATAAATTTTGCATGTAACCACATTAGTTTGCTAATTACCTAGGAGCTTGGAAGAGTAATTAATCTCTTTTCTCTTTACATTCAATTACAATTTCAAAAAAACCTATTTTAAAAATAATTATAATTTATCTTTTCTGCACATATGATCATTTTCTATACCGGGGTCGGGAATGTATGGCTCACTAGTCAGATGTGGCTCTTTTGATGGCTGCATCTGGCTCTCAGATAAATCTTTAATAAAAAAAATAATAACGTTAAAAATATAAAACATTCTCATGTATTACAATCCATTCATTTCCTATCGCTCATGTTCATGATTGCGGGTGGCTGGAGCCAACCACAGCTGTCCTCCGGGACAACACCAAATATTTATTGGCTAATGCATAAGGTACACAGGATGTTGTATGGCTCTCATGGAATTACATTTTAAAATATGTGGCGTTCATGGCTCTCTCAGCCAAAAAGTTTCCCGATCCCTGTTCTACACCATTAAAATTCACTTTGGAAGAGGTAGAGCATAAAAAATAATAAAACTACCCTAAGATCTTTGAAGAGCCTGTAGGCAATTTACTAAGTAGTAGACGGTGTTTCAGGGGGTCTGCCCAACTCATAGCTTTTTCCCTTTCTCTGAGTAGTGAGGTCTCTGGGGGTGAACCTCCCCCTCCATGATCAGATCTGGTGGACACACTACTAAATCCAAGTGTAAGGGTCTCTATTCTGGGCATTTGGAGTTGATGAAGCAATTCTCTCTGCTCTTAACTGCTTACTTGGGATGCTATGAAACATAACTTAGTCAACAATAAAAACAACCAGTGTGTAGCAGTCTCTTTGAAAGTGTAAGGTCAGTGGCCACTGCCATGGCCATGCAGGTCCTCATTGGATTAAGGCAGAAGATAAAGGAACTGTGGAGCCAGAGGATGGTGGGTGTAAGGCCAGGAATCACCATCATGGCCATTCACATGCAGTTTCCCATTGGATTCAGACAGACGGTAATGAAACAACAGAGCCATGAACTGGTGGGTCATTATCTTTAATCCCAGTTTACACCTGGTGGGCAAGTAAAAACACACACTGAGCTCCAAAACCCACTCATTCAGCGCTCACAAAGCTACTGACTTATCCAAGTTTCCTAGAATCAAAGTTTCTACCTCACCAGCCTCATTCTCCTTTGTTCCCCATTTCCTTCCTTCTCTCTGCACAAACTCTGCTCTGCACTAACTGGCTTCTCTTTCAGCACTCCGCCATCTTAGCTGCTTCGCCTGGCCTCCTCCACATGGCCTTACTCTGCTCTCCTCTCCAATACCAATCCCAGGAACCAAGAGAGAGCAAGCTCCTGGTCTGCCCCACTTTATAGTATAGGTTCAAAATCTTTAATCCAATATACAAACAAGGAAGTCTCTGATACAAAGTCACTTATCAGAGGCATAATAGAATTTCTCATGAGAGTGCACCACCCACATCAAAAACTGTGGGAAAGGCCTACTCCCAAAACCAGGCCCGCCACACAATAAGGATCCTGCCTACTCACAGCCCGCCCCCAACACACATTAATATAATCACACCCATCCCAACAAGAAAGGCAACCAATACCATCACCTGGGTGATGGGCTTCCACGTGGTCAGCGCCATCTTTAACAAAGTGAGCATAATATATTTTATCTGCCCAACAGTGGGCCATTCCCTTTATTAAAGTCTCATAACTGTGGACTAGCAAGCAGTCAGGGAAGACCTCTCTTTCCTTTCTCTCAGGGCTCCCAAGCCCCACCCCCTCCGGACTTACTGGACTCCTACTCTGGATTCACAACTGGACTCTTAAGCTCCCACCAGCTTCAGCACTCCCTAGACAAACAGGCCAGGCAGAGATAACCCTTCTCCAGCAAACAATAGCAAACAATCACCCCTCCCCAAGGAGGCAGGCAATCTGCAATAATGCATTCTGCTACCCTGAGGGCAAGCACCGTGTGCCTGTGCAGCCTTCCTCAGACCACACAAAGCGAGCAAACCTAAAAACACCTTTTGCCTAACAAAAAGAAATACACATTTTTTTCCCAAAGGACAGATATTGAAAATAAGAGTATATTCTAAGTTCTTAAACTAAGAAAAAGCAAACACAGTAGTATAAATCCCCTGCAGTATTCAATAAAGCAGCTTCAGTAAGGTGGGTGGGACAGGGGTAGGTGATCCTCACAGGGGGAGGGGAGAGCAATGACCAAAAGCACATTTCACAACCATGTCTGCCACTTCCCTGTAGAGGAGGCACACCTTAGGAAGCTTTGTTTTTTAAAGGTTACAGTTAATTCTGATGCCTACTTACTTCCCTGCCTCCTCCAAGAATGAATTAAGAAAGGATCTGGGTCTTTTATAATGGTGACTATTCCACTGAACACCATTGCAAAAACAATGATGTATAAATAATAAAGTCCAAGGGTTGCCATCATAGCCATTCACATGCAGGTTCTCATTAGATTCGGGCAGACTGGAAACAGTGAAGTAAAAATGGTGGACCATTTCTTTACTAAAGTCTTGTAATGGCCCACAAGCAAACACACAGAGAAAATACTTTCCTCTTCATTCAAAGCTCACAAATCCCTGACACATTATTCAGTTCCACATCCAGGAGAATCTTCTCTGGCTCCTCCTGGAAACAAAGACACCACCAGTCTCAGCAAAGCTCGCAAAAAACCATCAGCTCTGGTTCCCCATCTGCACACCTTCTTCCTTCTCTGCAAACATGGCTTCTTCTTCAGCACTCTGCTTTCCCTGCAAGACATGGCTTCTCAATCTTTTGAAAACTTTCTGGCATGAAAACCTCTCCTCCAGTGAACATTAGCAAAACAATGGCCCTTCCCAAGCAGGAAGGTAATTTGCAGTTTCACAGAACACATATACCTGGTGCTGTTCAGCACCATTTTGTAACAATAAAAGTGAGCAAACTCAAAAAATACAAATTTTACAAACTCATCTGCCCAACACTTCCCCATGTATTATTAACTTTCTCTATTGACTCTACCTTCCTAGTTTTGTTGTAAAGTATTATATCTTAATTCCATGGGTTATGTAGAGTCACCAAGGCAGGATACAGAAGAATTTTTAAGGATATTTATTAATAAGCTGGCTGCATATGACTTACATGGGGTATAGCTAACCCAAATCATGTAGCCTCAAATATAGCTCTGAGGCTAGTTATATACACCTGATCACATACAGGTTGGGGAGAAAAGGAAAGGGAAACATGACACAATAATCAATTATTAACAAGTTTATAACGTTTGTCTATAGGATCTATAAAAACACTCCTACATATTAAAACTTACAAGGTAACACAAGAGTGATGTCGTTTTACATATCAAAGACATTCACAAATCTCTTAGTGTCTACATCCCATTCCTTTGTCTAGAGCCAGGATAGTCAACCTTTTTATACCTACCACCCACTTTTGTATCTCTGTTAGTAGTAAAATTTTCTAACCACCCACCAGTTCCACAGTAATGGTGATTTATAAAATAGGGAAGTAACTTTACTTTATAAAATTTATAAAGCAGAGTTACAGCAAGTTAAAGCATACAATAATAATTACTTACCAAGTACTTTATGTCAGATTTTTGCTAAGTTTGGCAGAATAAATCTTTATAAAACAACTTACTATAGTTACATCTATCTTTTTATTTATACTTTGGTCGCTCTGCTACCACCCACCATGAAAGCTGGAATGCCCCCTAGTGGGCGGTAGGGACCAGGTTGACTACCACTGAACTAGAGGTATATGTTACTCTCAGGATTCCAGAAAGGGAGGAAAAGTTAAAATCAGTGTAGGATATGTAAATATTGTCTCTTATTGAAAGGGAAAAGAAGTTCTTCAGATAACCTTTATTCTTTCAGTGCCTGACTTTTCCTCTTTAAAATGGTGTTGCCAATACTAAATTTTATAATGCTTTGGTAACTTACCACAGTTTCATGCAACAATTTTTATCATCACTGGCATATTATGTGGCATGCAATGTGCTGTTTTCCCAAATTTAGGTTTATTGTAATGACTAAAGTTGTTCTCTAGAAAGTATGAATTACACCAAATTCATGTATTTTTGTCTCATTGATTCAGCTTCTCTCACTAAGTAGGTTGGAATATGAATTCTCTCAAGCAGAAATAATAAAGTAAGATTTCAATAAACAGTCACTGATTTTAATTGAATTAGAATTAAGATTACAAAAAAAAAAAAAAAAAGATTACCCTATTTTAGTGACCTAAGATAGCAACTCGTTATATATATTCCATCTGTTTTGGAAAAGTCAATAGGTTTCTCAGATGAGACAGGCTCAGTCCTGTTACATCTCAAACAGGGCAGTGAGAGGTGGCTGGAACTGGTTAAACCTCTATCAGATTCACCACACTCTCTGCCCACGCTCTCAGTCAGACTCATTCTGTGTAGATTCTGATCCCTTAATTTTCTGGATTTTCATATGTCTGTTGAAAAATAAGTGATATATATTCTCAAAAAATACAGAGATGTGAGATTTAATTCTTATTGGAAGTGACAAAATATATAAAGATTTGTCAAGATACTTATTTCACATATTTTGAGATTTCAAAAATAGTCATCAAACAAAAGAAAAGATGGATATCAGGGTGGTCTTTCTCTGGTTCTGTGTTTTTTTTTTTCTAAAATTCCCATGATGATCTATTATCAATAAGATATAGAAAAAAAGAAATTTCATATGTAATAGAAAATATATAAACATATTATCAGAAGTAATGATTTAAGAGAAAAAACAGTAAATGTTCTTTTAGTTTTATTTTGGTATGACTTAATATTTTTAACTTGTTTAATTATAGTTAACATTCAATATTATATTAGTTTCAGGTACACAGCATAAAATGTTCTTTTAGTTTTAAATAATTGAATATAATAATTTATACATTTGAATCTGACCATAAACTTTCATCAAATCACCTTTGACCAACTGAGCTTTTTCTATTAGAAAGAGAAAAAGCTCAGAAATAAATGATTTTTCTCATTAAGTTCTAAGGGTAGTTGCTGTACAAAATAAAGAAGTGTATGTAACAGCTTTTAAGAAAGAAACATGAGGAGGCATACACTGATGAGTATGTGTGATTGTGGTGAGTAAATTTGCATTTATATAGCACCATTTTCCAGGTGAGACAATTGGTAATATATTTGGCACAGTGCAGTGCTGTGATATAAAATTCATACTGAAGAGGAATGATGTGGCTCTTTTTAAAATACAGGCATCTGGATCTGATGAACATTTATTTAGCACCTACAGTGTACTAAGCATTGAGCTAGATAGAGACTTCTTATTGTCATTTAGTTTTCACAATAAGCCTATTTGATATTAACACTTCTATCTTTGAAAATGAGGAAAATGAGGGTCCAGGAAAATGAAATAACTCAAAGTCACATATTTGGCCAATTGCAGGTCAAAGATTGAAATGTAGACCTTTCTGTTTTCACTATACCTCAGTGAAATCAAGGGGAAATGCTACACATTTTTAGAAATCCTTATATTTGAATAGTGCTTAAAGTTTGCAAATTAACTTCATAATCCTTTAAAAATAATCCTTAAAACAACCTGTAAGGCACACAGGACATCCGGTAGAGATGAGGAATGGTTTAGAAGTTTCAGGCACATGCCAGTTTGTGCAGGGTTTGTGACAGAACAGAAGCTCAGCAGCACTGGGGGACCTGGGTGCCTTCCTGACACTGCCTTCCAGACAAGTGCAACCTAAAAGACATAATTGCATGTGTTGCATGAAAAATCTACTCTCAGCAGAGTGGTCTTCTAACTGCATCTTGAGGCACTTGGGAACCTGGGAGGGAGGGGAGAAAACAACAGAGAACTGGGGTAAAATCTCTGCAAACAGGGCTTTCAGCTCCCATTTAACCAAAGAAGTCCTGCTTTAATTTCCTTTGTACATTCATCTCTCTCATAAGATTTTGTTTGAAAAAAAGGGTTCTCAAGAAAAGGCTTTAAACAAGTGTTTAAAAACTATACCTTTATCCAACACAGATACTGCATTGTCTTAAAGTTTTTGTACTTTTTGTATCCAGGCATTTAAGGAATCTTATTAAAACCAGTGATGAAGAGGCCCTCGCTGATTGTCTCAGTTGTAGAGTGTTGGCCTGGCATGTGGATGTCCCAGGTTTAATTCCCTGTCAGGGGACATAGGAGAAGTGCCCATCTGCTTCTCCACCCTCCCCCACTCTCACTCTCTCTCTTCCTCTCCTGCAACTATAGCTCGATTGGTTTGAGCAAGTTGGGCTCAGGTGCTGAGGATAGCTTAGTTGCTGAGCAATGAAGCAGCAGCCCCAGATGGGCAGAGCATCGCCCCCTAGTGAGCTTTCCAGGTGGATAGCAGTTGGGGCACATGCAGGAGTCTGTCTCTGCCTCCCCTCCTCTCACTGAGTTAAAAAAAATCAGTGATAAAAAAAGGTAGAGTACAGTGTTGAAGAGTACATAAGACTATGCACTATTGTACATGAGTATCACAGTCACGATTCAGTAGGTGGTTAATATTTACCAGTCATCAGAAAACTAACCAACTATGTCTAATGTTGAGGCTTTTGTCATCAAACCTAATAGACATTTTTTTTTGTATTTTTCTGAAGCTGGAAATGGGGAGAGACAGTCAGACAGACTCCCGCATGCGCCCGACCGGGATCCACCTGGCACGCCCACCAGGGGCGACGCTCTGCCCACCAGGGGGCGATGCTCTGCCCTTCCCTGGTGTCGCTCTGCTGCGACCAGAGCCAGTCTAGCGCCTGGGGCAGAGGCCAAGGAGCCATCCCCAGCACCCGGGCCATCTTTGCTCCAATGGAGCCTTGGCTGCGGGAGGGGAAGAGAGAGACAGAGAGGAAGGAGGGGGGGGGGAGAAGCAAATGGGCGCTTCTCCTATGTGCCCTGGCCGGGAATCGAACTGGGGTCCCCCACACGCCAGGCCGACGCTCTACCACTGAGCCAACCGGCCAGGGCCTAATAGACATTTTTACTGAGAGCTTGTTAGTGAGTTCCAACAGCTGTCTGTGGAGCCTGATAAGTGAGCATATGCCAGTGCTTAGACTTTCAATTTTTAGGTCAACTATGGGTCTTAAAACAAAAGTAGGATGTGCTAAGAGTTCTTATGAAGGAGACAAATGAATAGATCTCATTCTAGGCATGTTCTCCCAAATTATTAATAACTTGGGGGATATTCACGCACACATTCACATACCAACCTGTTTTCCTCTTGTCACTTTAGAATCTCTATGCTCTGAGGAGTTCGCACATATCTTGAGTATGGCCCCTAATACACAGCTAGCGGGCCTGTGTCTGTTTCTCCCACTGGCCCGTCAGTTTCTCACAAAGATCAAATTATACTCATCATTGTAATCTGTGGAGTTAGTACTGGGCATGGTACACAGATGCCCAATAACAATTTGTTGAGTATCAAAAGACTATATATTTTTAAAGGACAGGAATATTTCAATTCTCATTTTATCCTTATTAATGCACAGAGAGATAAGTTTTCTCTTCAGGTCTAAACAAATAGCCTGCTGCCTTACAACTTGACTACATTCACAGTTAATTCCATTTCAGAAAAGTATTTACAGTTAGGAATATTTGTCATGAAGTTAGAAAAATGACAATTTCTTTCTGTTTACAAAATCTTTTGCATTAGTATATTAAAGCTTCAGAAGACTCATGGTAGAAAGAATGTGCATATATGAAGATACTTTTCCAAGTCAGTTTGCTTAACAGATGACTTCTTAAAAACACGGGTGTTGATTATTCAAGCTTTGAGGAAAGAAGTGTATTGCAAGAACTTCCAAGAGTCTTTAAAAGTCAATATCAAATCATCCTGACTGTTATATATTGGTTTTCTGCCATTTTTCTTTAACTTTTTTCTCAATTTTAATTAGGTTAAAATAAAATGGTGTAGCATCTGTCTTATGTGTTCAGAGTTTCCCCATTGACAGAGCAAGCCAGTCTGAGCTCGGAGATAGGCTCATACCCTTGGGGACAGCTGTTACTCCATGGCACCCAGAGAAACTAAGCAAGTCAGTCAAGAGAAAGAACCTTGGGACATGACCCTGCACATTCCAAAGTCCTTACTACTTAGATGGGCATCTCAGGTGTTAGGGGTGGTTGTGAACATTGCTACGTCCTGCACCAGCTGCCCTTGGCACTTGCTTTACACCCTCTTTTAAATGTTTGTCCACACTTTCTTTTAGGAGCTGAAGAAAAACATGAACACATCTACTTCTAGAGTAAGCTAAATAGAAAACTGAGAGATACCTATTACATTTACCTCTTTGTCCTTTAACTAATCTTTCTTTTTCCTTTCTAATGTGGGAATTTACATTTTATTTTATTTTATTTTATTTTTGGAATTTACATTTTAATTGTCAAATGTGTGCTTATAATATATGCATGTGTGTGTGTGGGCGTGTGCATGTGCGTGCGTGTGCACGCATTAAAGAGAGAGATCAGGAGAACGAGGAATTCAAGCTGACCATTAATATTTAGAGTTTTACAAACTTGGCTCTGTAATTTTCTGACAGCTGAAAATTCATCTTCCACATTGCTCTCAGGAGTGATTCTATTCTCTTTCAGCAGAAGTACTTTACGCAAGTACAGTGGCTTAAATCATGAAGTACCTTTTAACTTCCCAGGTGGGTGGCTAGAACATTATGAGGAAGGTTGTGATAACATTCTGGAGCAGAAGTTCTGAATTTCAGTGGCATGTAAGAGTGCCACCTTTCACATCAGCCCAACTACCTAAGAATCTCTGGAAGTGAAACCAAGGCATCCAGGTATCTTATACATTCTCCAGGTGATTCAAAAGCACAGCCAAGGAACCACTGTTCCTTTTTTTTTCTTTATAGTTGAAGAGAGCTATATCTTTCAAAAAGAACAGTGATTGAGGATCATTTATTAAACACATTTCTTGCTGCCATAATAGACATCTTTCCATATCCTACATCCAAAATCCATCCTTTCCAAATCTAAGTTACCAGAAGAAAATTTGACCAAACCTGATTATTTTTTTTCCCTAAATTAGACATACCATGTAAGCAGCATAAAATTGAGACATTGCTGTCTCAGATTAGCTCAGAGGCAGATAGAACATTTCTATGAGGAAGGAATACTACATTTAAAATTTATGTCATTTTCACTGCCATCCAAAATTAATTGCTCAGTCACTGATGTTTCTAAGTTTCTTAACTCATACTAGATGATAGAAAACAAACACGGGTGTCTGGTTCCCAAAAGCTTTCTCTTATAACCCATTTATTTTACTCTCTTCCCTTCTGTGAGAATCTGGTGATGGTGATAAAGATTTATAAAGAAGTGGATCTAGAAAATCTAATGTCAGTCTGAGAACCATAGATGTTTTGAAATAGTCACTGTCTTCTCTCATGGGTTTCAGTTTTAAATCCTGTCAATGTTTGTAAAGGCATGGCTCATTTAAATGCCTAAATATTTCTCTTTTCATTCAAGCCCAGAAATATTGTTTATATTTTTTGAAAATAGACAGGGTAGAAATGTTTATTATTTAGAATGCTTCTTGCTAGAAAGAAGGTAAGGTCTCCATGTTTAAAATGGAGCAAAAAGAGATTCTGGAAAGTTGATGTCATAGAGCTATGAATTAGTCTATAAAGGCAAATTCTATTTTCAGATATTTTTTACAAAAGTAAGATAGGCCAAATTTGCTTTGTCAGATTTTAGGGATATGACAGAAGTAGAAAGCTAGATTTGTTTTCTTAGAGAATAAGGATTAGTCTCTGGTTCTGTGCCATACCTCTCTCCTTAAATGGGTGTGTGGCCTGCAGTCTGGGCAGGGTATAAGAGGATCTGCTGGCTGAATGCAATGGCTTGGTCAATAACTACCAGATGACTCTGCTTTTTAGAGTTGGGGAAGGAAGTGTTGTAAAGTATCAAAAGTTACAGAATTAATATTAATATTTTAGGAAGCTTAAAGAACATTTTATTAATTTGGGCTAGGCGTAGAGAGATTTTGTAGATGGGATTTCTATGCTTGTGTGATTAGCATCAAAACCAGAGTGGCCAATGGCATTGTATTGTAAATGCAGAGGGGAAGGAGATTTAGATTCTCTGACCGCCCCCCCCCCCCTCACACACACATACCTATAAGGAAGCAAGTGAATAGCTAGCCAGGTGCAGGGAGAAAAAGAGTAAATTAAACCTTTTCTTATATTAATGGGCCATTTACAGGCATTTGTCGCCATGTTTCCAACTACCTCTTCCCTCCTGAAAGCATGTGGTTAATGTATATACCTCGAAACAAAGGAATAGCAACTGAACACTAGAAAATATAGGAATGTCTTTTAATAATGTAAAGTGACATTTTTACCATTGTGTTGCCTTGTAAGTTTTAATGTGTAGAAGCGTCTTTTATGAATCCTATAGACCGGTGTTTCCCAACGTGGGGCCCACGCCCCACAGGGGTGCAATTCTATAGTTAAGGGGGGCAATTTGAAAATGGACTCGACAGGACTTTAACTCTTTCGCCCTGGGCCATTTAAATGCAATGCTAGATATCGGTGCCAAATTTAACAAAAAATGAAATTCTTAAATAATTGCAGTAAATAATTATTAAGTATAATTTCGTTTGACAAGACCAAAATGTCAACTGGGTGATTGGCGTTGCCAAGTAAACTTCCTCCTGGGTTCACTGCGGAGCGTGCCGTTTTAAAAACTCACTAAACAACGCAGTTATTCTCACCTCACTGGCCCATCGCAACTTCTGTAGTGTTTCACATCATTCAGTTGGTGTTAATTTGAAATAAGTGTCAGTCAAAACTGTTGTAAAAGCTCGTTGATTTCATAAATATACATATATGTATTGTATAGATATAATTGGTAAGTATTTGATTTTATTTTTATCAATATTAAACTCTTTATTAAGTATTCTTGCATCGGGGCTAGAAAGCACTAATATTTTATAAATATTATTGGGGCTATAATAGTGCATGAATGACAATTTTAATTTTAGAAGCATAACTTTCCAGAAAATTTTGTCAAGTGGAAAAAATATAGATACCTTTTGATTTGCGGTGGTAGTGTAGTAAATGTGTTATATACATTTAAATAAATATGAATTTTTAGTATATGTTTACTCTATGTCACATTGAATATATTTTAACACATTTTAATATTAGTTTTTAATTGATCTTATTTTTATTTCTTATAGCCCATAGTAAAATGAGTGGTGCAAGCAAGAAAAAAACTCGTCAATATTCAGAGGAATATTTAAAATTTGGGTTTATACCCGCTGTTCACGATGAGCGGATTCTTTTTTGTTTTTTATGCCAGCAATGCTTGACCAACGAATCAATGAAATGAAGTCATCTTGCGGCGCATTTGAAGGCGAAACATAGTGCTCATATTAATTCAGATTTGAGTTACTTTAAAACTTTAAAGAAAAATTTTGATAAAAGAACAACATTAAAGTCTCTATTTACTGCTCATACTTCAACTAATAATCGTGTTCTTGAGGCTAGTTATCAAATTTCTTTATTCATAGCTAAAACTGGAGAAAATCACACTATAGGAGAAAATTTAATAAAACCATCAATATCAGCATTTCTTAAAACGGTTCTTGAAAAAGATGGCAAAGATGTAAAAGCTATGCCACTCAGTGACAATACTGTTAGCAGAAGAATAGACAAAATGAGTGAGGATATTGAAAAACAACTTATTGAAAAGCTGAAAAGAAGAAAATTCTCCTTGAAAATGGATGAATCAACTTTGAGAGACAGTGAGGCAGTATTGATAACTTACGTAAGATATATTGATAAAAGACATTTTGCTGAAGAAATGTTGTTCTGTAAAAGATTAGAAAGCACCACTACCTTCAAAGATATATATATAATAAGCTAAAAAACTACTTAGATGTCAATGATATACCAATGAAAAATATAACATCTTGTGCTGCAGATGGTGCTCCCAATATGATGGGCAAGAAAAATGGCTGCTTAAAATTGATGAAAGATGCGAATCCAGAAATGATTCTTGTGCATTGTGTTATTCATAGGGAAAACTTGGTAGCTAAAAACATCTCGCCTATTCTGAATGAAGTATTACATACAGTAATAAAGTGTGTTAATGCTATTAAAGCTAGTGCCAAATGTGAGCGTCTTTTCAAGCTATTTTGTGAAGAACAAAATGAAGACCATGTGAGACTTTTACTTCATACTGAAGTAAGATGGCTATCTAAAGGAAACTGTTTGAAAAGATTTATGGAACTGTTTAATACTCTTAGTGATTTTTTTTAATTTATTTTTTTAATTTTTATTTTATTTATTCATTTTAGAGAGGAGAAAGAGAGAGGGAGAGAGAGACAGAGAGAGACAGGGGGGAGGAGCTGGAATCATCAACTCCCATATGTGCCATGACCAGGCAAGCCCAGGGTTTCGAACCGGCGACCTCAGCATTTCCAGGTCGATGCTTTATCCACTGCGCCACCACAGGTCAGGCCTCTTAGTGACTTTTTAAGCGACAAACCTGAAATGAAGTATCTGTTAACAATAGATGGTAAAGCATTTGTGAGTTATTTAGCCGATATCTTTGAAAAACTAAATATATTAAATAAGCAGCTTCAAGGAACAAATAAAATTCTTGTCGATGCAAAAGCAAAGATATTTGGTTTCATTACCAATATTGAATTATGTTAGAAACATATTAACAACAAAAACTTTAAACAGTTTCATTGGCTCCAAAAATGTGAAGTAACTGATACTGCTTTACTTGTTATTGTCAATCATTTGAATATTCTATCGGCTGATTTAAAAGAAAGATTTTCTGATTTAAAACAAATTGATTTCCCAACATGGATGATGCAACCAATGTTAGTGGATTTGTCTGATATATCAAATATGCAGTATCAAGAAGAACTTGCAGAATTGCAAAATGATGAGTCAGTTAAAGCTTTATTTAATATCAAAGGAGCGATGGCATGGCTTTGTGAGGAAACAGAAATCAAATACCCAAATTCAACCAAATGTGCAAGAAAACTATTGCTATCATTTCCATTTTCATTTTTAGCTGAATGTGGATTTAGTGTTGTAAATGATTTACTGGTAAAAAAAAAAAAAAAGAAATCGGCTGGATATAATACAACGTGGAGACTTGAGACTAAAGCTAACCAAATTGGAACCTAATATAAAATCTCTGTGCAGCAAGCATCAAGTGCAAGGATCACACTAAATTAAAATAATAAATTAATATAGAAAAATCTGTATTAAAATTATTTGGAATTTAAATTTCTGTTTTTCATTATATGTTTTGAAATTTTACTTACTGTGTTTTTGTTAACAATTTCATAGTGATTTCTTCCTAGAACTTATCATTTATGTTTATTAAGTGAACAAATCAATTTTTTAATGTTAAAAATTATGTATGTTACGTAGGGGGGGACATAAAAATTTTAGAAAGGTTAAGGTGGGGCATGGCTCAAAAAAGGTTGGGAAACACTGCTATAGACAGATGTTATAAACTTGCTAATAAATTGTGTCCCATCCCTCCCTTCATCCGTTACCCAAATTGTATAGGAGAAAACAAAGATTATAAGCTTATGCCATGATGTCAGCCCCATGTATAATTAAGGGTATATAACCAGCCCCTAGAATATTATAGAGACACATGATTTGGGACTGCTGCCCTGTGTAAGCTATATGCGGCCGGCATATTTAATAAATTTCCTCCTTTTAAAAAACTCTTCAAAACTTATCTGGACTGGGTGTCTCTACATGAACTCTATGAAATGAGGTACAGTGCCTTTCTGAATCTGGGGTGCAGTACTTTATAACAGAAGGACATGGTTTTCTCCATTGTCTGGAAGCTCTGTGAATTAATTAGACTGATGAATCTATAGATGCTACTTTTATATTCTGGAAAAAAAAGGAAGAATAAATTGGCAGAGTTTCTCTTTATTAAAGTACCTTCTTCCTGTATCCCAAACAAAGATAAAAGAAGGAGCCTGACCAGGCAGTGGTGCAGTGGATAGAGCATTGGACTGGGATGTGGAGGACCCAGGTTCGAAACCCCGAGGTCACCAGCTTGAGCGCGGGCTCATCTGGTTTGAGCAAGGCTCACCATCTTGAGTCCAAGGTTGCTGGTTTGAGCAAGGGGCTACTCAGTTTGCTGTAGCCACCCCCCCATCAAGGCACATATAAGAAAGCAATCAATGAACAACTAAGGAGCCTAAGGTTTTGTGATGAAGAATAGATGCTTCTCATCTCTCTCCCTTCCTGCCTGTCTGTCCCTATCTGTTTCTCTCTATGTCTCTCTCTGTCTCTGTCACATACACACACACACACACACACACACACACACACACACACACACACACAAAAGAAAGATAAAAGAAGTAGAATGCCACTCTAGTTTAAAGAAATGGAATGTGTTCCCCTTCATAAGAACATGAAATATTTTGATTCCTTCTTTTCTGGAAAAGTTTGAAATCTACACACTAAAGTTCTTGGGACTTTCTGTTTTGGGTGTTGATTATTAAGGCTGAAATCCATTGAGGGAAAATTATTCCAGGGACTTTTTGGTTTTGGTGTTGATTATGAACATAACTGAGATCTAACTCCATTGGTAGAGAAAGTTCCAGGGACTTTCTGTGTTTTGTGCTTGTGGATGAAAATGGCGGTCATATGCTGACCCTGAGAGCTCAGGGAAAGCCTACATGGTGGCCTTGCAGACTCAGAGACCTAACGTAACCTCACAGGACGGTCTGAAATGAAAACTGTCTTAATTAAAAACAGCTCATGGTGGGTAGTCATGTACTAGGGAAGTATTTTTCCTCTAGCAAAGTTCGGTGCTTGGCTTAATCTAGCCTGTCTTTTGTATCTACAATAACGCTCCTGGTAACATGCGAGTAATCTTCTTTTCCTGCCCTGAGGGCATCATATCAGGGCAGGAACCAACAAACCTCATTGTTGCTATCATCATGTTAATTAACTATGGATATCTTAGTCCTGCCTATGTAAAAGAAATTTCAATACATATTTTTTACTTTTCATCTAACATTCAGGAATGCTATCCTATCTCTTACCTGAGGTAAAATGAAATCAGGGGCAAGACTGGTAGTAAAGGGGCAAAAATAGCTGTGGAAGAATCAAAATATTAATCATGTTGCAACATCTTGAAATCACTTCTGAGGTCAATAGCTTCTGGAGGAAGCTATTTGTATGGCCGTGGGCATGCAGGTTCCCACTGGATTCGGGCAGACAGTAACGGAACTGTGGGGCCACAGGGTGGTGGACCATTCCATTTATTAGAGTCTTGCAATGGCATATAAACAAGCAGGCAGGGGAAACTCACTCTCTCTCTCTCTCTCCCCCCCCTCTCCCCCGACTCACAAGCCAAACAGGTAGGGGGCATGGAGGCCCCTCCCAAGCAGGCAGTAAATCTGCAATTTGCAACCTGCTGCCCTGAGGGCAGGTGCCCACAGCCTTACAGAGACCATAAACACATGGCGCTGGTGCTCAAGCACCTTTTAGGCAAAATGCAAACAATTAAACCTAGCACATTTGTTTGCCCAACATTCCATCCTTTTAGGGTTGCTCACTTCACAATCTATACCACAGGTCTCCTCCTGATGGTCCCTGTGCAAAGAATGAAATATACTACATAAACAAACAGAATAAGCAACAGCATAAATTATACAATTACCATAATTACAAAGGTGCCTTTCACAATGTCTCCCTGAGCATTCTGCCCAAGGCACAGATGGGAGGCCCATCTCTAGCCCCCTGCCCCACAGTAGGTGGGAGGGCCTGTATAGTCCAGGGCTGTGTCCATGGAAACCGTAAAGTGTCTTTGGTGCATCTCTGCAACTGGGTGAGAGCAGCTTCCTGGTGCAGGAGGGCCTCCACTGGAGCTGCCCCCCATCAGGGTCTCTCATACTGTTCAAAGGTGGCATGTCCATCCAACAGGAGCCAGTGACCCCCTCTTGTCACAGTGCAAGAGTCCATTACACTGCTCAATGATCAGTCCACAATAGACAGCCCAGCTGTCTGTGCAAATCACCAAGATAAATGTCCATTTCAAGCAACCAGTCATACAGCTCTTTATTAACAGACATCAGCATCTTTCCATAGTGTGCTGTCCATTGCCACAAGCCCCATCCAAACCCCTCAACAAGCCCACAGGGCCTGGCAGGGTCAAACACATTCAAGGCCTGTGTCAACTTAACAGTTCTCTTAGCTGCTGCTGCTGCTGTGAAAAAAGCACCTATTACCTTCTAATGACAACACCTGCTGCACATTAGAAGGGGACCAGTAGATTGCCAATTTCAAATGAGGCCTCAGGCCTCCTCCCTCATTCTTGTTGTCATGGCCATTCTGATGACACTGCCTTAAGGAGGAATGTGTGGTAATGGTGGCCAATTTCTCCATCTATGTTTGGAAGAGCATGGTGCCATTCACCCCAATATGTCAAACCACAGCAACCCTACCAGGTTTCTGCCTGAATTGTGCCCCCAACTCCATCAGCTCTGCCTGGGTTTTAAACTCCTGGATGACCACTGGCCAGACTTTGAGTGTGCAGACAACAGCTTCAGCCAGAGCCTCCTCATCATCAGAAGAGAAGATGGATCACCTGCTTCTGCTGACTCAGAGCCACTTCACCAGCATGAATGCTGCTGCTCCTTCGATGACTATTTCAGCTCCTACAGCTACTAGCTCTTGGCCTAAAGCTGAGACTCAGGCTCTTGAACCCTCAGTTGTTTCTCCACCAACTCCTGGTGCCAGCATTACACTTCCAGGGAAAACTGCAACTCAAGAACCCATAATTCCTTCTCCAGAAATTGCTCCAATTCCAAGTGCCATTGGTGCTGAGCCTGCATCTCACACTGCAGCTCTTGAACCCGGTCGGCCTCCCTCTCCATCGCTTACTCCAGTTCATGCCATTGCTGGTTCTCAGCCTGCAGCCTGATCTGCAGCTCTTTCTCCAGTGACCACTCCCACTCATGCTCTGTCTGCAGCTCACCTTGAAGCTCTTGACCTCAAGCAGCTTCTCACACAGAACTCCTTGTTTCCTCTTTCAGGGCTGTAAAAAACCCAGCCCATGGTCCCCAAAAGGAGAGCCATGGGGAACCATACAATGGAAATCAGCAAACACTCCTTTACTCCACCTCTCAAGGGTGTTGGTGGCTCCATACCAATCTGATCTGAATCTTGACGACTCTGCCAGATGTAAGGCCAGTGACCATGAAGGTTCCCATTGAATTTGAACAGATAGTAAAGGAACTGTGGAGCCAGAGAATGGTGGGCCATTCTGTTTATTAGAGTCTCACAATGACAGACGAGCAAGCAGGCAGGAAAAACCACTTCTCTCCCTCTCTCTCTCTCTCTCTCTCTCTCTCAGGACTCACAAGCCAAACAGGTCGGGTGGGAGAACCTCTTCCTCAGCAAATGATAGCAAACAATGGCCCCTCCCAAGCAGGCAGGAAATCTGCAATTTGCAATCTGCTGCCCTGAGGGCAGGCACCCATGCCCTGGGCTCATGCACCTTTTAGGCAAAGTGCAAGTGAGCAAACCTAGCACACTTGTTTGCCCAATACTATTGTAAAGAGAAAGACGCTTTCTTTTCTTTTTATAACTGGGAAGTAAATGTACGGAAGGTATTCCCTCTGATACCAGATAGTTAACTCTCCTACTGATATTGAATTATTTTGCTGTGAAATGGTTTTTGAGATCCCAAGCCACATCCTTTTTGAGCCTAGAAATAGATCTCCTCTTAAAGATGTAGACAGTCACAAATGTTGGCAATGTAAGAAGCTGATCAAGGGACAACAAATGAAAAAATAGTAGACTGGAGGGAAGGAAATTTAGGATGAGAAGTTTCTCTGGGTCTTCTCTGTCCTGAACAAGAGATGATCAAGAGAGTTCATGATAATGAGAGGAAGGACCTCAGCCAAACAGATGAAAGAACTAAGCGATGGATAATCTCATAACTGACAGAGAGCCTGTGGCTTGTCATGGAGGCACCATGCAAGGTTTTCTTTAGGAGAAATCAGGGTCTGTGCTGTAGGCTCAGTCCTGTGGGTAAAGAGCCGATTTTGTGTCTCTGTGTTGTAATTCTCTTACTCTCTTCCATGAACTTGGAACCCTCTGAAAGTCTTGTTAAACTTCACAGACTAATTTTAGATATGTGGGAGGCTGGTGGTGAAGGGAGAACAAGTCTTGAATTGTCCAGGACCTTCCGAGTTGTAAGAGACAGAAAACAACTCATATTCACCTAAGGTCATTTATAAATTCATCTAAATGGCATTTATTTATTCACCAAAGGTCACAAAAGTAGAAAGCCAAGGAGCCAGCTGGCTTACTTCATTGCTAGATCTGAAATGCAGATGTTGTTGCTGGGCCCGCTCTCCACCCCTCAGCTCTGCTGCTCTTTCCATGAGGGCTGCCCTGTCCCCTTCCTGCTGTGGCCTTTCCCACGCTAACAGCGAACACCCACCAGCGGCTCAAGCCCCAGTCTCTCACCAGTCCTTATTTGTCCTTGGTATGGACAAGAAAGCATTTGAATCCTGATTCTAGAAAAAACACTGTTCCTCTAAATTCTACGTTCTTTATGCTTCAGGTGGGAAGGACCAGAAAAGGAAAATAGAGCTTCTGAATTTAAGAAGAAAGAGCATAATGAACATGACAAACTGCCTTATGAAAGCAACCAAATAAATCTCTTTCTTTTACAGTCTATGTAAGGCTGCAATGTTAACTATATTATCACAGAACACTGCAATATCAATTTATGGGGAGTTTTTTAAGTAAGAGAGGGGGAGATTGTGAGACAGACTCCCACATGTGCCCCACCAGGATTCAGCCAGCAACCCCCATGGTGCTGATGTTGAGACCAATTGAGCTATCATCAGTGCCTGGGGCTGATGCGTGGACCAACCCAGATATCCTCAGCACCTGAGGCCAAGGTTTGGACCAACTGAGCCAATGGCTGCAAGAGGGTAAGAGGGAGAAAAGAGGGAGAGGAAAGGGAAGAGAAGCAGATGGTCACTTCTCATGTGTGCCCTGACCGGGGATCAAACCCAGGATGTCTGCTAGGCCAATACTCTATCCACTGAGCCAACTGGACAGGGCCACAAGATCAATTTCTGAAAATAAAAGTTTAAATTATTTTTATTATTTTTAAGGTAATTATAGCCACAAGGGAATATGGTTGAGACCTAAGATGAAAATGCCAAAACAGTCTTTTTTTATTATTTTTATTTTTATTTTTTTTTTTCATTTTTCTGAAGCTGGAAACGGGGAGGCAGTCAGACAGACTCCCGCATGTGCCCGACTGGGATCCACCCGGCACGCCCACCAGGGGAAGATGCTCTGCCCCTCTGAGGCATCACTCTGTTGCATCCAGAGCCATTCTAGCACCTGAGGCAGAGGCCACAGAGCCATCCTCAGAGCCCGGGCCATTTTTGCTCCAATGGAGCCTCGGCTGTGGGAGGGGAAAAGAAAGACAGAGACGAAGGAGAGGGGGAGGGGTGGAGAAGCAGATGGGTGCTTCTCCTGTGTGCCCTGGCTGGGAATTGAACCTGGGACTCCTGCACGCCAGGCCAACTCTCTACCACTGAGCCAACCAGCCAGGGCCTGAAAACAGTCTTTTTTTTAGAAAAAAAAATTGTGAGATTAAAATGGTACACATTTCATCATGAAAAGAGGTAAATCTATTTTATATCTGCAAGATGCCATTTCTATTTTCTTCTTAGAAATCTATTATTTTAGCTGCTAAGACCCTCTTCTCTGCAAACTGATAACACTGTGTAACAAAATTTTTATTGTATCCACAAAAAGACTTGTTCTTACCTAATTCGAGTGTGCTGATCTCAAATTGACATAACTTTTTCTCTGTAAGCTACAGTGTCTTTGTAATTCAAGATTTTAGGTTTTCATCTTATTGTAAAATTTTCAACATTTAGTTTAACATAATGAAGTAGAATGTCTTCTTGGACATCATCTTTGTGAAAATATAATAATTTTTATAATGCAATAAATACACTAATACACTAAAAGATATGATTGTATCAGAATTTGTCTACAATTTCAAAATAGAACATATTAAAATACATTTTAATTATAAATTTTGCGCAAAACTTATTTAAATTCTATTCAGGCATAAATCTGCGTTTGTACTTCTTGCGTTTGTGTACTTGTTGAGGACAATCTCGTTTGATGCTCCAGCAGTAGTCTGCTCATCAATAACAGCTCCAAGATTTTCGAGAAACTTATCAAGGTGACTGTTCAGGAAGTGAATCTTAACGCTCATGTTACATCCACTGTCACGGAAAGCCAACAGCATCCTTTGAACCAGAAGTTCATAGTTATGCCTTTTTGTTGCCAAGGAAGTTCTTTGTAACTGCCACAAAAGACTGCCATGCTGCTTTCTCCTCCTTATTCATCTTCTTGGCAAATTCTTCATCATGTGTGGGGGTTCAAATTTGAGGTCCATCTAATACACCTGCTTTTATCTTCTTGAAAGACAAGGAAAGAAAAGCAGAAATATATACTATGTTGAAAGCATTCACTTTCTCTATTCAAAGCCTAAACCAGGGGTCCCCAAACTTTTTACACAGGGGGCTAGTTCACTGTCCCTCAGACCATTCGAGGGCCGGACTATAAAAAAAACTATGAACAAATCCCTATGCACTCTGCACATATCTTATTTTAAAGTAAAAAAACAAAACGGGAACAAATCAATATTTAAAATAAAGAACAAGTAAATTTAAATCGACAAACTGACCAGTATTTCAATGGGAACTATGCTCCTCTCACTGACCACCAATGAAAGAGGTGCCCCTTCCGGAAGTGCAGCGGGGGCTGGATTAATGGCCTCAGGGGGCCACATGTGGCCTGCAGGCCGTAGTTTGGGGACCCCTGGCCTAAACAAATGGCTTCATTAAGCCAAGTTTGATATGCAGTGGGGGAAAAATGATCCTGTCTCGATTAACTACAGGTTCACTCACAATATTTTGCATTCCTACTTCCAGAGCTTCACGTTTCAGCCACTCCTTCTGTGTCCAGTGTTTCTCCCAAGCTCGGCTGTCCCACAAACACAGAAAGCAAAGATACTTCATAAAACTTCTCTGTTGTCCTAGTAGGAAATTTACCATTTTAAGATCCACACAAATGATCCAGTTATACTCCTCATACTTCAGAAAGTTGAGGACAATTTTTATGTCATTATAATCATCTCGCAGATGAGTTAAATAATGAATTGGAACCGCTACATAAACATTACCATTGTGTAGGAGGACACATTTCAGACTCTGTTTAGAACTGTCAAGAAATAGCCGCCATTCTGTTGGACTGTAAGTGGTAACACCCAGCTGGCTGAGAAGACTACTGATATCATGACAGTAAACAAAGTGTTTGTCTTTGGAAAAAAAGTCCACAAAAATTTGTTCAAGCTTCTTGAGATGGGATATGTTAGCTGACCTGTGAAGTACATTCTTTTCTTGAAGCCTGGAGGCTAATAACTCAGCTGCTTTCTTTGATAGGCCCAAATCTCTTACTAAGTCATTCAATTCAGGTTGGCTAAACTGCTGAGGGGTTAATGACTGCTTGGCATCAGAAGAAGACCCTTCAGATTCTACAACCATTTCCTCATGCATCTTATCAAAATACACTTGATCACCATGTTCACTTTCTTTGTCCTTAGAAGAAATAAAACCATTGAAAACTGTAACGTGGAGTGTCTCAGAGTGTGGGATAGGTCATATTGCTGAAGAAATATTAAGGTATGTGATCATATGCTCTTGCTGATGCCCTTTGTATGGATCAGACAGAAATAATAGTCACTGCTGTGGTCCTTAGGTTCACGCCAAACCATGGGAATACCAAAAGGCATTCCTTTGTGTTTTCCTTTTGTTCAGTCATGAAGCATTTCCTCACAATTATGACACACAATATAAGGAGCCCAATTCTTGTCTTGATCGCCAAGGGGAACTTGAAAATAGGCAATATATGCACGTGTCACAAATGATGAAAAATTGTACCTTTGACATTGAAGTGTGTAACAGCTGCATATGTAATAGAAGGTGTCAGAACTATTACATTTATGCCTACTCGAAGAAGCCATGATTCAATCTTAAAACAAAATAAGAAGGTGTTTTTATCAGATAAGAAACAACTACATTTAGAAACAACTACAATTATGTAAAAGTGATGTGTGTAAAACATTAATTGCCTTGTGGTTATGTTCAATTCAAGAGTCATTGCCCTTTAACTCCAATTTAAAAACCAAAGCATGCCATTAACTGTAACAAAAAGAAGTTAAAATTGCATAAAAACTAGAGTATGCACCAAAAAACAGATTTCAGATTTGGAATCAGTGATTCAGACATATTTAGAAACAGTTCTAAAACCTCATGCAACAGAAAATGAAAAAATTATTTTCCCAGTGTAATAAATAGGAATATTAATCACTTTACAGAAAAAGGGTTGTTATTCCTGTTGCAGAACCTCCCTTCGTGTGGAGGGAGGGGTGTGGGGTTAACACTGCTGGCCTCTGTGCCTCCCGACTCCTTCCTGCCCAGGAGGAGAGGAGAGACCGGGCACTGGCCTCAGAGCTCCCAGCCTGTCTCACCAGACCACCTGTCTGTGCTCTGCCAGGCTGCTGGAGCTGGCTGCTTCAGGAGGGACTTGCAGATGCCCACCTTGTCAGGAGCTGTTTAATGCTGGAATATATGATTCCAAAAGGCTTGCCCTTTTGGATGCAGATCTAAAGTCACATTGTCCAGTTTATCAATAACAAAAATGATACTGTGACCTCCATCTGGATGACTCTTTGTTCTGGTTTGGAATTCAGATAACAAAGAGAAGGATGCTAAATCTGGCTCTCCTAAAATCCCACAGTAAAATTCAAACTATGAAGGACCATGTCTCTGAAGTTATTATTCACAGTAGCAAGTACATGAACACATATAAAGGATGTTTGAAAGTGCAGTTTCCAACACTGAATTGTAACAAATGCCAAATAGGTTTCCTTCCTGTCTAGCCAAAAGAGGAGAGTAATTCAGGCTAAAATTCAACGTACATTTCCAGCCTCATGTGGGGCCATGGAGCAAGCCCAGGACTATCAACAATTTCACCACTAACTTTCTGCTTTACTTGTTGTAAGTGTTTATTTAGTTTTTCTGAATAATTAGCTTATAATTTGACCAATCTAAAAATAATTAGAAACATTTTTTCTTTTGTTTTATTCTAAATTCCCACTTCAATATAGAAATGCCAATTTTGTGTTTATAAAGAGAAAAATGTATTTTATTTTACACATTGCACCACTTCCTCCAGCTTCACCTCTCTTCTCAGCTCACTGTAGTTCCGTTTGCTCTGTGATGATAAAGAATACTCCAGGTCCTTGTTTGGGTGTGATCCCAAACTGTTTTCAAGGATCCCTTTGGTCTTTTGGCAAAGGGAAATCTCAGTTGACTAGGTGATTGAAATAAAATGACTCCAAGGGAATTGGACACTAAGCATGTTGCTTAGCTACTGAAATAAACTGGTTTAGTTACTTAGGTAACAATGCAAAATTAAAAAGTAATAATGACGCATAGGAGCCATTCCTCTTGTTTGTTTTAAATTTATTTTCTTTGTTTTTTTTTCCAAGTTGCTTAGACTTGTTTCATTTCCAAGTCAGTTTAGAATTCTAAACTCTGGTACTGAAAAGGCCTTTGAATTCATCACCTCCACTCCTTGCCCAGTCTTTTTGCATGGCACAGAGACAACTCATCTGCACAATTAACACAAGATCATGTACAAGGCAGACCAGAAAACAGACCCACCCATGATTGCCTTTTTATCACTGCTTGTTGACTTTCTCACAAACGTGTGACTATGAGGATTTCCCAAGGACCCTTGAGGAGCCGAAGGTTTTTGTCTGTCTGTTCATTACCCTCAGCAGGAAAGAAGAGTATTGGAAGAGCAGCAGAGTTCGGATAGCTTGCCTTCCTCCGAGTGTTAGGTTTCACAGTGCCTGGATAACATGCATAAAAGTCCACTTTTAGGAAGAGCAAACCCAGCACAATTCAGTTTACTGAAGAAAGAAGCTTCAATATACAGGTTGCCATGCAACATTTCAAACACCTTGACCCCTTCCTTCCTACTAATTCTTTGTGTCCATGTGTTTCTCTTCTCTGACAGGCATTTTTGAAAAATGAGGAGCAACCTAAGTTCTCTCATCTAGTCTTGGGAATTGAAGAGCTACTGTTAAGTCTTGAGTGCCCTCAGAACTTAATGGCGTCATTTTCACTGTTTATGGTTGATGTGGTATTTAGTTCTACTTATTTCTTGCACTTGGTTGGTCATTTTTTCAATGTCCCCTTTCCATTGTGCTTGTTCACATCCTGCATAGCACAAGCACAGCTAGAAATGTGTCAGATACCCTCTGCACTGATGGGAATGAAAAAGCAACAACACCATCTGAATTCCAAGTGCCAGACCAAACCCCAAACCCATTAGTGTTGGCTCTTTTCTGGGGTTTTGCTATGTTAAATTGATTTTAGAAAAGGACTTGACCAAACAGCCATTGTTACTTAAGAACAATGTTTCTTAAATATTATGTGAATTATTTTGAAAATCCTAAACGTCTGACACTTGGGTTTGGACTGTGACCTGTGAGACATGTTGTAATCATAGACCATTTCACTGTCAACTAGAGTTTAGCTTTCAGCCTGCACAAACCTCTTCTAACTTTTCAAATAGGAATTCTTGGTCTGAAGTAAAGATAGAAAGAAAATATGGTCCTTATCCTATGACACTGGCTATATTGCTTCCAGTTCTCCTGTCCTGTGAGCACCTCGGCCTTTTCCCACTTACTGTGATTAACAACAACAAAAACAACACACACACACACACACACACCTCCCTCCCTTGAAACAGAGTTGTGAGTTGTGTATTTTTCTTTTCTGTCAGACCAGTCAGTGATAAGAACCATATTTGAAAGCCAAATAGAACAAAGCTAACCTCCCTCATGGCTAACACACAGTTGCTATTTAGAAAAACGTTGATTCAATCACCGCTGGCTCTGTTAAATAAGGGATTCCTAATGTGGCCCATGATCAAACTCACTTCCTCGTTAAGAGCATGAGCATAAGGAAAGACAGAGCCTGCTTTGTTTAAAAAAGGATGTGTGAACCCAGCTATAAGTCCCAAGACACCCCTAAGTCCTCTATTCTGAACATGTAATTAATTCGTAAGAAACCAGGTACCACAGCAGCCGTGGTTTGACAGTAGATTCATTCAGCACCAGCCAGATGTGAAAGGTTTTCAAAGGGACCAAAAGGTGCGCCTATGCCCAGGAAAGCAGGAGATGGTAACCTCTGGTTTGCAGCCTTACCTACCGTCACCGGTAATGCCATTTCTAATGTATTTCAATTCACTCTTAACAGTCACAGATGTTTTTGCAGAACCAAAAGTTATTGATTAACCCAGGAAAGTTAGGAGGTCCCTATTTGAGTTCTTCTATTTTTCAGCCTAAAAATCACCCCATAGGAAATTCTTAAATCAATTGTATATTACCACATTTATGCTCTTTTTTGAGGATGGATAAAAAAAAATTATTTTTAGAGATTAAAAAGATAACTTTTTTTTTTAATTTGCTTTATGAGAATTTGCCTTATGGAGAGGGGTAAGCAAGGTTTCCTCTGGGAAGTCACCATGATTCAGCTCTAACCAACTTTTATCAGCAATTTGGGAGATATAGAAGGTGTTTATTTACATTTTGAAATAATACAAAGCTGAGAGAAATACTTAATGCATTGAGTTAATTCAAGATAAAAAATTATCTTACAACATAATAAATAATACAGAATTTATCAGCAAAAAACATAAAAACTTACATTCAAAAAGTCCAATTATGCAATAATAATGGAATAAAGAGGTTGGGTTTTATGAATTCATATGAGAAAAAATCTAGGTGGTTGACTTTATCATAAGCTCACTAAGAATTTGCAATATTGTTTGGTTATTAAAAGCTTAACATAATTTTGGACTACATTAATAAATGGTCATTTGTACATTAGTCATTTTGTATGCTTCTTTAGTCATAGCATATCAGCAATATTATATTAAACTCTGGGCATTGTATTTTAAGAGTCACCTGGCTTGTCCAGATCAAATGGTAGAGAATTCGAAAACTTTGTCAGATAGTTTTAAACAAACTGACTAGATGTCTAACACAGCCTTTCCACCTTGGTGAGACTGTACTGTATGTAGAGCATCCATGCCTGATGGTCATCTGTCTGCAGGTAGAATATGCTTAATCATAGGAAACTCATTATTCTTCATAATTGGGCATTTTCAATTTTTTACTCTGCCTTCTGTTATTATACTTTTTAATCCTGGATTATGAGTAACCTATTTCTCTTGAGAAGCTATTGTAGATATGAAGGCCTATTATGACTTCTTCAAAGTATTTGAAGAGACTATTTCTTTCCTTCAGAAAAATCAACTTCTGAGAAACTCTTTTCAATACAATAATGAACTAAGATGTCCATCAAGTATTTAAACTGCCATGGTAGGTACAGATTGTAATTCTCAGAAGTGATTATATTTTTCGATAGTTAAATTTTTAAAAACTTTGTCACCAATTTTTACATTTTGTCATTTGAGAGCCTGGGCTGGTCTTTAAACATGGTTAGCCAATGTATCAGATCGACCAAGCTTGAATTACTATGGCATTCTCCTCAGAGCTTATTTTATCTCTAGTCAATTTCATGATTCAAACAAGCTAAATCTGATAGTTTGTGAATTAGTTGACTTCTGTATTTAGGAATATTTAAAATATAAATCATGTTCTAACTAATAAATGTAATAATTTACCGTTAAAATTTTCCCTAACTTTTCTTTACTTCAAGAAAAAACTACCACAAAAAGATGAAAGGAAAAAAAACTATCAGAGATAATTGGTTTTCATGTTACACCATGTTCTTAATGACTTAACATCTATTGAGAGAGACAGTGAGAGAAAGAAAAAGATTAAGTTACAAATAAGAAGAAAGGGCAAGACATGGGAGTAAAGGATTCAGAATATAGAGAAGCACCACCATTAACCCTGAGTATCAAGACCGAGCTTGTTTACAAAACCTCCCACTTAGCTCTTACGTTAAGTTTACATCTGTCTCCCACAAAGACAATGACCTTGGAAGTCAGTCTGGAGTCCTAGGAATGATCTCCCAAAAGGTGATTTGCTGTCACACTCCTTCGCATTTTTCACAGGATCTGGTCGTCCTTTGCTAGTAGGGCTGTCTCCAGTCTATCTCGAGCAACTGAAGAAAATACTTTCCTTTAAGTTTTGCTAAATCTTAATGCCAGGAGGCAAATTTAGGGTATCCTGAGGTCCAATGAGAACAGAGGATGCCCCCGGGTGTGACGTCCCACTCATGAAAAGAGCTCTGGGTGATCAAGAGAAAAGAAATGAAAAGAGAACGGAACCACAGGAAGATCTCCTAGCACTTGGGTGGGAGTGCTGACAAGCAGTAGCTGAGGGCAGGCTGCGGTTATCACCCGGGTAGCAGATCTCTCTGTAAATCCATCCTTGTGGGGGAGTCCCCTAGCAAGGTGTGGGGACTGAGAAAGGGAAAACAAGAAAATACACGCCAACAATAAAAAGTAGGTCTTTAATAAAAAATGTCTCTACAATGTTCAAAGTTCAAAAATAAGAGATGTAAAGTTTATGAAAACACATAGTGAGGTGACTGAGCCATAGTTTAGGTGTTTTACAATGATCTCTTTCTCCTCCTCAAAAGACAGAATAAGGAGAAAATGCATAGAATAAAAACAATTATCCATAAATATATAATATCATTTGAAGTATATTTCAAAGCACAGAACAGAATTAATATCCTTGCTGCTTACAATGCTGCAGATAATTAGTCTAACTTCTAAAAAATAAAAGTGAGAGAACAGTGAAATAAAGCAGATGCCAAAGGATCCTGGACTGAGAACAAAGAGGAGGAACTGAGACAATTAAGAGCTGCAGAGCAGTCACCCCAGGAAAACTTCCAGGAGTTTCAGGTGATAATTGAGAACTATTTATTCAACAATTATTTTATTCTGGACTTTTTGAAGTAGTTTTTAAAAACTATCTAAAAAGTTATACAAATAGGTAAGAAGCTAAAGAACAAAATAAAGTGATTTGTCTCCACTAATGAATGTGCACTTGAATAAAAAGTTTTTGTGAGTGAATTTGTTATAGACAAAGAGAAATTTGGAAATAACATAAGCTTTTAAGGTTTTGAATTGCTTTTTAGAGAATCTGATCATAGAGATCATTCAGTAATTAGAGAAATGGGTCTCTTCAACTTTCTTTTCAATCTCAGTCTGAAGAACAGGGGCCTTTGTTACATACCTTGTATAGTCAGCACATATATGGGCAGCATCCTGTGTGACTTCAGATGAAATAAACAACCTGCTAGGGTCAGTAGCCACTCCTCTACAAAATGACACTAAGGATTCTGAGTTGCTTTTAAGTATGGCCTTGGGAATCAAATGATTATTAAAATGGTTATAAGAGAGTTCAAGCTTTATGTAGACATTAAATAACAATTATTAAACAACCTTAATTTTAGGTTCTTTTTCTCACTTATGTTTCACAAGTTTCAAGAAAAGCAACAGAAAAGTTTGCCCCATATTGGAAGTACGAGAGTGATTAGAGGAAATGAGTCTTCAAGATAATTTATGATCTTTCCCGTGAATTGCAATGCACGAACATAATTACCCTTTGTTATCCAGTCCACTTGCTCACCAAACTCCAGGACCCGATGGAACAGAATTTAAACAGAATTTCTGTACATTCAAGTCTTTGCTTCTTGTTCCCAAATGGCTTTACCTTATTGCAATATATCCATTTAATAATTTTTGCTGTTCTTTATTTTTTCCACGATAGGGTCACATGAAACCAGTCTCAGTAAGAAATTACTTTTTAAATGAGTAAAATAAAGCCTCTGACTTCTAGGCACTTATCGTCTGTAGGAGAAAAAGAGAAGCCCACAAAACTGGAACACTCAGGAAACTATGCCAAGACCCCAGGACAGTCACAGTAGTTGCAGAGGGAGAGAATTTGCATTCCAACCAGGGTTTCTGTTCAGTCTTGTTTTGCTTTTTTTGTGTGTTTTTTAATATTTGAAGCTTCTGAATCAGTGTGAAAAAACTTATAATAAAGTGTAGTTTTTAAAGCTCTGGTTGTTTTTGAGAATCTGCTGATAGGAAAGCCAAAAGGATGTTTGTTCTTCTGTTCATTTGGGGAGGAGGGGCAGGCCGAAGGGAGATAGTCATCAATTTAAGAAATCTAAGAGGTGGGTAGAGTTCTATATTTAAAAAAAAAAACAGTTTTGTATTTTCTATATATTTGTCAAATTTCACTTTCTAAATAAATTTCTTGGTACAGCACATATTACCTTAATATTCCCCTGACACTGAAATGGGAGTGAGCCTGCCTGAGTACTGAGGGTGTCCTCCAGGCCCAGAGCAAGGATCACCTTTCACATCCTGTCTTCTTGTAAACACCCAGCACAAAGCATGTATCTTAACACCTAGGAAAATTGGGCAAGGCTTGGCCTTTTGTCTGCCACATTATTTATCACGTACGTGTAGTCCTTAACAATTCCAGACACATGGGAAAAGGAATTTTTAAAGTAACACGTGAACCTCCCTGTGAGCAGAAGGGAAATCCATCATGTGTGGAAACACTTGCTGAGTCAAACTGTGGTCATCTCACTCATTCCATGAAGAACACTTATTGGACATTGTTCAGTCCTGTCTCTGGCATTCAATGACAGACCTGCCTGGAGACAGTAGACCATGTACGTGTCTGAGCTTGTGCTCATGCACATGTGCACCACACATAGTTCTATGTGACATGGGATCAGCTCCTGACTGTTTATTGTAACACTAAATTAAATTAAACTAGGACACTAAATTCAATGCATTTTATGTAAAGTCATAAAGACTTAAAATATTTTTTTTCCATTTCTAGACAATGTGTCCCAATTTTTGGTTTAGAAAATATGCTCACCAAATACATACAATGATGCTACTGACCCACTATCAGTACAGCACATATACTATTTGCAATCTCCTAGTGATAATCCATCCAAGCTACTCCTCTCAGAATAGTCAATGAATTTTTAAGATGCCTGACTAGATCTTGCAATATCTGTCTACCGAATGGACTGGTAGACAATGAATAATCGGGGTCAAAGATAAAACACTGAAAGGTAGAGAAGTAGTATGATGCACATAAATTCTATTTGGATGGAGAGTCTAAAAGAAATCAGTACAATCACAATACTATACATCAATTTCTCCAGCTCTCAGGTGTTTATTATCTCTTGTTTATAAAAGCTTTTCCAAAATCTGAAAATTTTAAGACACACAATTTGTGTTCTCATGTGCTATTCCCATGTTTGGCACTATTTATTTATTTAGAAAGATTTCAGCAATACATGGAACTGATTTTTAAGGTGTCAATAAGTAGAAAAGAAGTTTTTAATTAGCCAGAATATTTAATAAACATAGAAACACCTAGACCTTATAATTCAGTCTTAAACCAAATGTTACATTTATTAATCAATCATTATTTCTTTACTTAACAAGTGGAGTGGGCTGGAGGAAGAGGATTAACTTTTTTAAATGGTTTACTATGAATTGTGCACTTTGCACACAGTACCTTACTTCTGCTGCATGACAAATGCTATTCTTAGTCTTATTTTACTAATGAGAAGAAAATGGAGATTCAAAGAAATTAATAACTAGCCTGAGGTCACAGAGCTAGTAGTCAGCAGAACTAGAATTTGAACTTTGATGATGCAAAATTCAGGCTCTTTTTAATACACTAAGCTGTCTCCTTATTGTCCCAATTGAGTTGAAATGATCCAACTGAAAATATGTAAAATAAAAAAAATAAAACCAAGGAAAGGTGGTAAGTGAAAATGTCCCTGTATAATCTAAATTTACTTTGTTCTTGTCTGGCAGCTCAAATAACCATAGATTCCCTGGTGAGTCTAATTTGAAGATGAGTGTATAAGGTATGAAAAGGACTTGCACTGAAGAGCTAACTGATCAACTAATGGTTCCAATATGTAGTACTTGGCAGTCTACGCAGCAGTGTGCACCCCAAAAAATGAAATTGAAAAAGGGGAAGTACCACAGCTTCTTATAGTGGCACAGAAACACAAAATAGAAGTTAAGCAATAACACATATAAGCATTCATTTGCAATATTTTCTATTCTCACTTAATGTAGAGCCTTGGGTCATATAACAAACTAGCAGCTTGGTCACTTCAAGGCATTAATTATAACTTCTTCTCTTTTCATAGTTAAGAGTGAGAGAACAACTTTCCCCAAGTCGTACATTTCTATAAGTTTCTACAGTTAGCCTTTGGTGCTAAGCAGTCAGTATTTTTAGTCATTTAAGTGACTTTTTATCACTTTCCTTCCAAACTTGATGCTTCTGGCTTGCTAACTCTTCCACAGTTCCTTTCCTTGGCAATTGTTTTCTTTTTCCTTGGTTTTCTTTCACTTATCTCATTGCTCCCCATTATTAAGGGCAGTGCTAGATTTGCTAGTCAGGAGTCATCAGAAAAACATGTAAATCAGGTATTTGGGGTTGAAATAAACTTTCAGAAATGGTTGCTTATGCAGCTGAATTTAAAAAGTCCAGTTATATGATCTCTGAGCTGTAGAACTGAAGTATCTACTATTCAACCTACCTTTAATCACCATATATAGAATTGTTTTTATCAAGGAAAATAGCATATTTCTATTTCCAGTTCTATATTCATTTATTCACAAAATATTTATATTAATGAATGCTCACTAAGGGCCAGCTAGGATGGATAAAATGCCAAGTAAGTACCATGATCACATGGATCATTGAGTCTAGTGGTTTAGACTGTCAATTAAGCACATTCACACACACACATACACACACACAAACTGTGATAGGGAAAATGCAGAATGCCACGTAAATACACTGCAGGGCTATGTAACAACCTAAACGATGAACAGGAATGAGCAAGTAGCAGCAGTGACAAACAAGAGACAAGTCACAGGTAGAGGGCACATTGTGTGAAAAATGAAGCAGGAGATAAAGCTATTCACAAACAGCACTTAAAAAGTCAAGCAGACTGAAACTTGGGTGAAGAGGGGATTTGTGACAGAACCAAGCTGGGTGGACAGACTTGGGTTGAGCTCACAGGGTGTAGGGGCTAAGTAAAAGAATTCAAACTTTGTCCCAGAGGGGAGGGGAGAGTTAAAGCAAGTCAATGACATGTTCATATATTCTTTTTAAGACATACATGCCTGTCAATTTTGAGAGTGCAGAAAAATCACCTGGAGAGATTTTAAAAATATAGGTTCTTAATTCCTACTTCTAGAGAGTCTGAATAGTAGTTCTGGAGAATTTGCATTTCTGATGAGCTCCTAGGTGATGCTGCTGCTGCTGGTCCAGGGAGCACATTGTGAGTAGCACTGGTCTGTCCGACTCACTGGCAACTCTGCAGAATATGCTGAAAGGAGGTGAGCCTGAGAACAAAGAGCAATCAGGAAAGTCAGTTTGTCATTCATTCATTCATTTAACAAATGTTTATATTGAAATAGTATATGTCAAACTTGTAAATACTTATAATATAGAAGTAAACAAAACAAAATCTTTCTCATTGCACTTACATTCCAATCAAGAAAACAGACCACAAATGTCTAATAAATAAATAAACTACATTAACTGAAGGTAAGTGTTTTGAATGAAAAAAGCTAAAACAAGTCTGACCAGGCAGTGACTCAGTGGGTAGAGTGTTGGCCTGGGACACTGAGGACTATGGTTCAAAATCCTGAGGTTGCCAGCTTGAGTGAGGGCTCAACAGCTTGTGCACGGGGTGCCAGCTTGAGTGTGGGATCATAGACATGACCCCATGGTCGCTGGCTTGAATAAGGGGTTACTAGCTCAGCTGGAGCCCCTAGGTCAAAGTATGTATGAGAAGCAATCAACAAACACCTAAGGTGCCACAACTGTGAGTTGATGCTTCTCATCTCTCTCCCTTCCTGTCTGTTTGTCCCTGGCTGTCTCTCTTTCTCTCTGTGTGTCTCTCATTAAAAAAAAAAAAAACAGCCCTGGCCGGTTGGCTCAGCGGTAGAGCGTCGGCCTGGTGTGCAAAAGTCCCGGGTTCGATTCCCGGCCAGGGCACATAGGAGAAGCGCCCATTTGCTTCTCCACCCCCCTCCCCTCCTTCTTCTCTGTCTCTCTCTTCCCCTCCTGCAGCCAAGGCTCCATTGGAGCAAAGATGGCCCGGGCGCTGGGGATGTCTCCTTGGCCTCTGCCCCAGGCGCTAGAGTGGCTCTGGTCGCGGCAGAGTGACGCCCCGGAGGGGCAGAGCATCGCCCCCTGGTGGGCAGAGCATCGCCCCTGGTGGGCGTGCCGGGTGGATCCCGGTCGGGCGCTTGCGGGAGTAGAGGTCTTAGCACATATCTGTTGTCTCTGAGGTAGGGTAACAAACTTGGAGTTAATTAATACAAATATTCTAGGTCTCTTCTTGTATGATTCTGTATTTCTACCTTAGGGTTTTATTTCTTTGTGTCAGGAAAAGTTTTTCCTGGTAAATCAGATCATGAAACTGGTCCTAATGTCTAGCTCCTCTGGTACTTTATCTTTCCCATTTTTATTAATTAATGTTTTATAGGCAGGTTGAAGAGAAAGAATCAGGAATAAATAGTTTTATGTCTTTCTACTGAAGAGTGAGAGATTATTTATCTCAGCAATTTGAGTCTGAGGTTGGTGAGGGGAGCCAGTGGAGAGAGGAGAAGTGTAACATGATAAGGAAACTTTTCAGATCCTACAGTTAGCTCTCATGTGAGTTGGTATAGAGGGGAAAAGATTTGAGGAAGTATAATGCTTACTTTTCTAAAATCTGGGGGGAAATTGGGAATATTTATTTGTAACTGTTATCTAAATCCTGGATTATCATTAACAATTTTAAAATTCTTTTTACTCAAAGTGTTTTACAGAATCTCTCAGCAATTAAAATAAGTAATGTTATTGTTTGTTGAAATTTTTCTTGTATCTGTACCAACCTAGTAGGTAAGATAAAGTTAGAGATACAGTCTCTGGTAATTTTGAAGATAGGAAATTATTTAGCAAGAAACAAAATTTGAGGAGAAGCAGAAGTATTTTGAAGACTCTGTCCATAGCTTTCTTAAGATATCTAAAACCACTTTGTTCATTTCTAATCTGGTAGCTCCTTTTTTATTTAGGCAATTATCCTTTATAAAGTGACCTTAAAGCCAAGCAATCTTCTGGGTCAAATTTGCATTTAGTGAACTAGAAGTTTCTGGGTTTTCTGCATACCACCACACTAGCTTGAGGCTTTAATCATACTGAAAATGCACTGTCTTAAATCTGTCAGTGTATTCCTGCTTGACACAGAGTGAAAGGTTCTTCTTGATAATTCAAAGTCTATTTCTAATAGAATCCAAAATAAAAATAAGCATATAATATAAGCTGACAAGTAGTTGATAAAATATAAAAATTTGTTTAATTCCTCTCATAATTAAAGAAATACAAATTAAAACTATGCCAAGACACCATTTTTTTTTTTTTTTTTACTACTACAATACATAGGCAAAAATTTTAAATATTCCATATAAACAATGCTGGGGAACATTGTTATTTACATAACGATGGGAAATAGATATTCTCATACATTGCCAATAGGGCATAAATTGTTGCTCTACCAGAATTTATTTAGGCATTACCATATCCTGCCTGGCTTGTAAGCAGTGGTAGGATTCAGCCGGTTCATACCAGTTCGGCAGAACTGATACTTAATTTTTTGTTGAGTCTGGTGAACCAGTTGTTAAAAAAGCACTTGTAATCAGGTGCTCTCTAAGATAGTTGCCTGGGCAGCCGCCCAATGTGGAAATGATAAATTTACATTCCTTACTCTTTTTTTACATTCAGCTGTGCAACAGCGTATTCTAAGTGCCTGTAGTAATGTTCATTCCATCCATAGCTGAAAAAAAAAATGCAAGTGAGGATGCCAATCAAGGAACAATACAGAAATATCATAAATAACAGTTTTATTGTTTTTTGTCAGATATTATTTAATATTTTTTCACTACTATTTTAAAACTTTTTTATAACAATCTAGTTTTGTGTACCTCTTTTATTGTTCTTATTTAAGTATTAAATGCACAAAATAATAAACTACCTTTTGGTATATCATTTTTTTATACTTAAAACAGTCATTAGGGCAGAGAACAGTTGTTAAATTATTTGAATCCCACCACTGCTTGTAAGTAACATGGCTGGATATTTTCTGGTCCAGGCTTGTCATTTGAGACAGTCACATGCATAAGAGCTAAGGAACTTGGGGCCCTGGCTGGGTGGCCAAGTGCCAAGCAACCAGTAACTGGGTCTCTACACAAGAAGGGGAGGATGGACTCTGATGGATCATTAGTGGACTCCACCCTATCATTAGAGGCATAACTAAAGCAAAGACCAAATGCAGACAATATTTAGTAGTTTTGAAGATAATTTTCTGACTCATTAGAAGGAGTCCTCTCAAGAATAAGGACTCAGTGTTTGTGCAGAAGCTCGATGAAGAGGATTATTATCTACCATAAAAATACCCAACCCCTTCAGCCTCATACCACCCAACAGGCTTGTTTCTCAGTGACTCTCAGTTTCTGGGTGCACTTTCCTACTGAAGTTTACTCCGAGTTTCTCTGTTTCATTTTGGGCTGGATAATTATTTATTGAAGGCTCTCCTGTACATTGCTTCCCTAACCTATACCTACTCGATGCCAGTAATGCCTCCTCACCCACAATCTCCATTGTGGCTACCCAAAATGTCTTCAGACATTGCCAAGTGTGTTTTGGGGGAACGGGGACAAAATTAACACCAGTTTAGTTGTCATCAGAACTGCTGAGAAGCCTTGGATGGATAGCTCAGTTGGTTAAAGCATTGTGCCAAAGCACAGAGCTGGCCGGTTTGATCCCTGATCAAGGCTCATGCAGGAACAGATCTATATTCCTGTCTCTCTCTCACTCTCTTCCCTTTCTCTCTCTAAAAATAAAAATAATAAATGTTTTAAAAACATCAGAAAATATAACAATTTTGATAAAACATACTTTTCAATTAACCTTTCTATGAATATATGGTAACCCTTTCACCCCACTGACCAGTTTTTAGATGTAGGCTGCTCCAAGAAAGGGCGTTCTCTTCAGACTGAAGCAATTCCCAGAGGAAGCAGACAATTAAGTTTTATCTGCCAGCAGCATTCCCAGAAATTGGGGTAATATGTCCTTCTGTTTTGAAAGAGGATCTGGGAGGCAGAGCAAAATGTCCCAAACGGATATCAGAATAGACTCAGGGATATTGAAACTAGAAAGATCTAGTCTAGACCAGTGGTCCCCAACCTTTTTTGAGCCATGGACCGGTTTAATGTCAGAAAATATATTTTCACGGACTGGCCTTTAGGGTGAGACGGATAAATGTATCATGTGACCGAGACAAGAGTCAAGAGTGAGTCTTAGACGGATGTAACAGAGAGAATCTGGTCATTTTTTTAAAATAAAACATCATTCAGACTTAAATATAAATAAAACAGAAATATTGTAAGTTATTTATTCTTTCTCTGCGGACCGGTTCCAAATGGCCCACGGACCGGTACTGGTCCGCAGCCCGGGGGTTGGGGACCACTGGTCTAGACTGTATTGAAAAAGGTCCGTATCTTTGTCAAACAACCTGCTTTGGACTCAGCAGTGCTTTCCCTTTTACCCCTGTAAGGGTATAAACTCTTGTCTCTGGCACCTCAGCCTTACAATAAACTTTTTTTCTTTCGTTCCTTCACAGCCCCTAAAATATCAGAATTACTTCTCCTTAACTCATGTTTTTCCCTCTGCATGAAATACCCTTTGCCAGTCCAGGCCATGTTCACCCTGGAAGGCAGCCTTTTCCTTCCCATTTCATCCTTCACTGACTTTTCACCTCTGCCTTGGCTACAGTTCCTTCCACGCCACACAGAGCACCTGCTCTGTGTGGTCATCTATCTGGAAGGTGCATATATCTTTCTCTGCCTGTGAGATATTGAACTCCTTGAGAGCAGAAACTGTATTTATAACACTCAGCGTAGGGCTTGGTACATAATGGTCGTTCAAAATTATTTACTTCTCAAACCCTGGCTCAGGGGAGTCAGCTGTGAGGAGAAAAAAAATCTTTGCTTCTTAATAATGTTCATGAATAGGACTCACTTAGCTCTCTTCACATATGGGTGCACTACTCAATGAACTCATAACTCACAGTTCAGTAGACAAAAGAAAAAGAAGAGGAAAGCAAAGGATGAAGTCCCTGCTCAGATGTGCTCCTCACTCACCACATACTTCAGAACAGGAAATAAAGACTTCCTGCCAATTCAAATGACAGTATTTTTGTGGAAGCTTATCCACAGGAATGCAGAAAGACATGCACACAAAATGAATCAGTCATATATAGCATGAGTTGGTTAAAGTCAAGATCAAAAAATCAGATATTTTTGAAGAGTCAACAAAATTTCAAAATTCACTATCATTTCCTGAAAGCACAGTCTGGTAAAATTGGCTTATCGCCCCACTTTTAAGGCACATATATGATTTCCTGCTTAAAGGGGTGAGAAAAACTATTTTACAACCAGGAATGTTTTATAAGAGGGCTTATCTATAGTTCCTGAACAAGAATCCCTCTTCCCCCAAGCACACCTGCAGCTGCTAATAACTGACTTACACAACTTTCCTTTCTACTTGGATCAAAGTTGGCAATTAATGTTGTATATATCTCAACAATGATTTTAAACATTTTGCATTTACTCGTTCTTAAAACTGGTTCCCTCTAGTTTACCAGCATGGAGGGGTGGGTTTGCAAGGAGCAACTGGGGATAAGATAGCCAAAGAAACACAAAGTCATTTGAAAGAAGAAATCTGCGTGTCTGGCTCTCTTTATGAATTATGACTATTCAAGGGGGAAAAAAAATCTGAACCTTTGCCAAAAGCCTGGCATGTAAAGGGACAGTTGGAGCTTTCTGCCAGGGGTTACAATGCATTACTTGTTCTATATGGGAGAAAGGGGATCACTTTCCACAGCAACTCACGCATCGCATGAGATGCTGGCACATCTCTACCTCATGAAGCATTTTCTTCAAAGGAAAAGAACTAGATATTTCAGGAAGGTCATTGAAGATCTTTTGGTACAGACATGCTGACCTTCCTGGTTGAGATTTGTAGCCTTTGTGGTGTGTGAATTCAGTGTCTATAGATGCTTTCATTGTGCTATAACTTTTATACAGGACGCATTGTTTAAACTGCCAACCCTAATTCCAATTCCCTTCAAGACTCAGGAAATTCTAACCAAATAAAATAAAACCTCATTGTAGGATGTGTTTTATTTTTTGGTTGAGATGCAAATAACATTTTGAACAAGAATGTGAACAAACACATAAATGTGGCACAAATTGGGATCTTCCAATAAGACTCTAAAACTTAAATGTTTTAAATAGAAAAATACAAATGAGTAGATAACAACTGATACTCATATTGAAAGATCTATCGTAGGAACCAGAGACTGTTCCTGCTGTGTTATGTCCCGGAATCTGTGACCACATAGGTCTGTCTGCTTATTTCTCAGCCCTGAGATCAGCACTCTCAGTGTGGCTTAAACTCAGAAGGGCAGCCCTCTCCACCAGGGTCACTGCATACACATGGGGAGAGTTATATCTTTTCCTAACTCTAAATTTTAACAAACAAACAAACAAAATTTTTAAGGCTGATTGAGCTAATCAGGTTTAGTGAGCTATAATGGGTTTATTCTATGCATCCGAGGTAAATTTCCTAAAGTTCCAAAATTAGTGCAAAGTTCAGACTCCATCTTGCTGGTTGAATATATCAGACTATATTAATTTAAAAATTTATCACATATTTGATTTGCATCAATCTCATGTTAATAATGCTTATGAAGAGAATAATTAGAACCTGGTGCATTTAAACCAACCTTGAAGTGTTCGTTCGGGGGAGTTCCTCAAACAAATGGGAGTGGTTTCCAGGATTCACAGTAAGAATCTCTGGAAAGCAGTTAACTGGAGATTCCACTTGTTTTTCTTTAATGGTGGAGCATATACCAGTGCTTCTGTCTTCTTGGATCATGGCCTCAGCTATAATGCTGCACTCATGACTCAGAGGTTGTTCAAATTCAAGGGCAACTCTGAGCCATATTAACAGAGAGCAGGCCCTTACATATATATCAATATTTAGAACTCTAGCATTTGTGGTAAGATTTCAACTATAGTTGATGTGAATAGTATTTTCCAAAAGGGGTCCAGTTGCCTGAAAGATTTTCTATCATTTAAAATGTTTATAGGCAGATATAGTGAATAAAAATTTTTTTCTTATCAGGATTTTATAAAGTTGCTTAATGCTCATATTAATGATAAAAGACCTGAAAGAAAATGAGAGGAGCTCACCTAGTATTTTATACTCACCTTGGACCTTATGCTCAGGCTGCACACTGCTTCAGGACGAGACCGTCACTCACCTTGTGCCTTATGCTCAGGCTGCACACTGCTTCAGGACGAGACCGTCACTCACCTTGTGCCTTATGCTCAGGCTGCACACTGCTTCAGGAAGAGACCGTCACTCACCTTGTGCCTTATGCTCAGGCTGCACACTGCTTCAGGAAGAGACCATCACTGTTCCTATGAAAGAGGCCTGTTCCCGCTCCCTCTTCCAGTCTGCTCTCGTCATCTCACTGACTAAGAGGTTTCTTTAATACTTTTGTCATTGAACTTTCATCTTTGTTCAAATTTTACTCTATAATATCTTATAGGACAGTATATATTCCTTAGAATGAATAAAGCAGGGGTCTCCAAACTTTTTACACAGGGGGCCAGTTCACTGTCCCTCAGACCGTTGGAGGGCCAGACTATAAAAAAAAACTATGAACAAATCCCTATGCACACTGTACATATCTTATTTTAAAGTAAAAAACAAAATGGGAACAAATACAATATTTAAAATAAAGAACAAGTAAATTTAAATCAACAAACTGACCAGTATTTCAATGGGAACTATGCTCCTCTCACTGACCACCAATGAAAGAGGTGTCCCTTCTGGAAGTGCGGCGGGGGCCGGATAAATGGCCTCAGGGGGCTGCATGCGGTCCGCGGGCCAGAGTTTGGGGACCCCTGGAATAAAGTCTGTAATCTTTTAAAATATCATGCAAATTTTTTTTAAAAGGCTATCCTTAGTAGTAGATTAAAGAAATACAATTTGAAATCACAGTTCTTTTTCTTTATCATTTAATTTTTTTAATTGTGGTAAAATATATTTAACATAAATTTACCATCTTAACCATTTTTAAGTATATAGCTCAGTATTGTTGAATATATTTCATATTGTTATGCAACCAATCTCTTATAATATTTGTCCTTTTGTGACTGACTTATCATTTAGCATAATGTCCTCAAGGTTCATCCACATTGTAGCCTGTGTTAGCATTTCCTTCCTTTTTAAGCTTGGATAATATTCTATTGTATAGATAGACCACATTTTGTTTATTTGCTCATCTGCTATGGACACTTGAGATGCTTCCACATTTTGGCTCTTATGAATAATGCTTCTGTAAACATAACTGTACAAATATCTGTTTGAGTCCTAGCTCTTAATTCTATTAGATATGCAAATATTCAGAAATGGAATTGATAGATAATCTTGTAATTGCATTTTCACTTTTTGGGGAACCACTATACTGTTTTTCAAAGCAACTGCATCATTTTACATTCTGACCAACAGTACACAAATGTTCCAATTTTTCCACATCCTCACCAACATGTTATGTTTTTATTTTTCTGATAGCAGCCACCCTGATGAGTGTGAGGTAACTTTAATTTGCATTTCTCTAATGATTAGTGATATTGAATATCTGCTAATATGTTGACCATATCCTCTTTAGAGAAATTACTATTTAAGCCCTTAGCCCATTTTTTTAAATTGGGTAATTTGTTGTTGTTGTCAAATCATAGGAATTCTTTATATATCCTGGGTATTAATCCCTTATCAGGTATATAATTTGTAGATGTTTCCTTCCACTCTAGAAGTTGCTTTTTCATTCTGTTGATTGTGTTTTTTAATGCATAGACATTTTTAATTTTGATATAATACAGTTTATCTATTTTTATGTTTGTTGTCTGCAACCACAGTCAGTTTTTTTGTACATTCTATAGAATTAATCAAAATTCTACATGTATAGTTGAATTTAATGCTGTTCCCATTCAGCAGTAGTTTCTAGCAGTTTTCCAAGTTTTGAAGTTTGATGGACAAAATGATGACTTAATCCTTTTAAAGGGTTGAATTGATGAAAATATAGAGATTGGAGAATAGTTAAAGAGCAACATTTTTTGTCCAGTCAAATTTATGCTGCTCATTTTTTAGTAAAAGACTAAAGGGATTTTTTTTATTACCATGTATTTTACTTTCCCAAACATAGTAAAAAGGAAGAAATTATACTTTTAACATATAATGCATTCAAACCCAATAGAGAAAAGCAAGGGACACTGTTCCTCTCAGTATCTACAATTAATACAACCTGCCTTTCTCTAAAAAAACAAATCTTTTGATCTACACTGAGACTACATGGGAGTTTCTTTGTATAGTTGTAGAAGCCTTGAATGCTGAGAAGCTGACTCTGGGGATGAAATATTGAAGAAGCCAGCTCTCTTTGTGTTGAGAATTACTGCTCAACATTTGTACCTCATTTTAGTGAAAATACCACTGTAAGATTTTAGTTTCTTGGTGGTATATATGGTTGCAAAATATTAATAAAGCATATATGCACTTACAGGAGAAGAGAGAAAGAATAACAAGACACAAACATTTATTCTTCTTTCTAAATTTTAAAATCTTCTTTTGATTTTTCCCTCCATTTTATTGTGACATTTTGAAATAATAGATCTACAACATGGAGCATTTTTGTTGTTGTCCTCTGCAAACCTGTATTTAAGCAGTAAGAATATTTACTTTCTTTTATCTATGATAGTCCAACAACTGCTACAATGGATGAAGTTTAGGGTCCGCAAATGTCTTTATTATTTTTTGTCTTTCATAGCAAATGAGTATTTACAGGTCAAATCTGAATTCGATCTTCACAGAACATTCAGGATCTCAAGTTTATTTCATTATTTGCTGCCATTTACTACTTTTGAATCTCAGCTTACAGAGAATACATTCTTGCTGGTCATATGTGATGTTTTCTCCCCATGTATGTGAGATTTACAAGGACCTGGGTAATATGTCTTGATGACTATATATTACATTCTCGAGATGATCACCTGGTTGAATGATGCTTGTGTGGCTCTTCCAATGAATATATGAGCATCTATGGAAAAATTAATTTGGTTTCATACATTCAATGAATATTTATTTTCTCTTTCTTTTTCTGTTACTCTGATATTAACATTGCTTTTACATTTTGTATTGGAAAAAGAATACATGTTTTGGTGAGGAAATTTAGAAATGAAATGGAAGGAAGAAATAAAAATAAAAGAGATGATGGAGAATTAAAGAGAAAGAAAGGAGAATGATTAGGAGGGAGGAATAAGAAAGAGGAAAAGAAAAGAAAAGAAATCTGCTAGTTTCCTTCAGCTTTGGAGTTCATTCTGTAATTATTATTCAAATGACCTCACCCATCATGATAGTGAAATGAGAAGAGTTGATTAACTGGGACTTTAAGCTAAAGGAGGCTAGTGATGGGCACACAACACAATCAACTGTTCTAATGCTGTAGAAATATTTCCTTGAAACCTATGTACTCTTACTGGTCAATGTAACCCATTAAATTTAATTTTCTAAATAAAATTTTAAAAAACTAAAAACAACTTTGTTTAATTTAACCATATAACTTGAAAAAACCCCAAAACAAAACACTGTGAAATGGTTTCTTTGAGTTCTCCCTGCAGTTAGTAACAGAATTGGAATGAGAAGGCATGACTGAGTGAGTACTACTAAATGATAAGTAGGGGGTAATCAAAATTCTGAGATTAAGCCAACTCAAACTTTAATGAAGACCATTCCCCATACATTATATATTCTAAAGTGTGTCATTGCAGTCTGTGTCAGTCGTGTCCTTGTGCTGTGCAACACAACACAGCTGCTTCAGAGGCCTAGGAAAGAAGTCAGAAAATGGGGTAGGCTGTGCCACAGTGGCAAAACTCTTCACTTTTCTGAGTTTCATTTCTCTCATCTGTAAAATTTAGAATCAAATAGATGACTTCTGAATTCTTTTCCAGGTCTGAAAATAAATCTCTAGGAGTGTTTTCTCATTCATGTTCACATGTAACTCCCCATATAATCAGTCCTGGAGCTCTTTGCTCAGGGCAATATTTGCCTAAGGTCTCATCAGTGAGAGGTCTGCCAAGGTCACAGTTAACCAGGTTAGCTAGTTGCTCTACTCAGTTTGAAGCAAAGTGTTTATATCACCCAAGTATATATTCTTTTTTTTAAATGTTTATTTTATTGATTTGAGAGAGAGAGAGAGAGAGAGAGAGAGAGGAACATCAATCTGTTTCTGTATGTGCCCTGACAGGGGATGGAACCAGCAACCGTCATCCAGGCTATTCAAAAAGGGCTCAAGTATGTATTCTTGATCCTGCCAAGTTACATTGTTTATATTGCTCAAAGGAGGAAATTTTTTTGTTTTTTGTTTGTTTTGTTTTGTTTGCTTTTCCTTTTGTTTTCTTTTTAAAGTCTCAACAGAAAACAAAACAAAGGACATTAGAAAACCACGTACCTCACAGCTCCTGTGCTGGGCTCTGAACACCATCCAGAGAGCACAGATCTCTCTTCTCTAGTCCTGGAAATCTTAAAAGCAAATCTTAAATTTGTATGACATGAAACTAATTCCAATACACTATAGAAAAAACCCTCAAAGTTAAACTTGGTTTATTAAGGAACAAAAGAATGAAAACAGATGTAAGACTTTTGTAAACAGTAGAAAATGCTCTACAGATGTATGGATGAATTGATCGCCATAAGAGCTGATGCTCTTGTAAGCAGGGTGAGCATATATCCCTTTTAGCCTGGGACAAGCCTAATTCTTCAGTTATCCCAGTATAACTATTAATAGAAGCTCCTTTTATTTGAAAAGTGTCCCTATTAGGATGTGAAATAACATAGTCACAACTCAAATAAGCCACACTAATGAAAGGAAGATTTCCTTATCCCAGAAATGGTGGGGGCAGCTCTCCCAAGGCTACCTTTCAAGATCCTTATCTTGAAAGTCAAATTTTTTTAATATTGGCCACATATATGTCCATTACAGCCAAGTTTATTGTCCCACCTCAGTTGTCTAGCCGCTTAATCATGAGAAAACTATTTGCTCATACTTATAGCTGACCTCACCCCTGTCTCGCTCATACGAGAGCAGATTCCCAATTGCAGCATCTTCAGAGCCATGTGTCATCACACTGGGAGGAGAGACTCTGTCTCTGATGAATAACACTGGCTTTCCACAGCTTATGAACAACTCCCCTCTTTGGGAGAAAATTAAGCTCCTCAAAGATAAGAGATGGAGGAGGTAGGTTAACTATTAACATGCACTCTATGCTAATACTTATAAGGAGGGACAGTTAGGTACAGGACAACAAAAAATTAAAAAGCTGAGTTGTGGTTAAGAGAAGTGAATTGTCAATCCACTGTGTGTTTTTACGAACATGAATCAAAATAAATTTTCAGATTTTTTTATGGATCATGTGATTGGGGAGTGGGATGGTGGCTGTTATGCAAGGCAGGGCTTGTAGTGTCATCACTCATATAGAAAGTCAGATCATCACATCTGGACTTTTCCAGGAAGTGCTGAGCGTCCCATAACACAAAGAAACACACGTGGGTGGACAGGCCGCTTTTATTCCCTCTAAACTCAGACACATCCTGGAGGGTCAAACAGAAAGGGATGAACCAGCCACAGGAAGCATGTTTATTCTGTAGAGATCCCCCCCTTGTGTTATGGTGGCTGGTTTTATTTTTAATTGTTTGAAATAATATGGTAAGTGAATTGTAAAGATTCACTTTTTACTTTATAACAAATAAAATTTCTCTAAATAGGCAGATGTCTCAATTAGACAATAATCATCCATATCAAGTGTGCCTTAGGAGAACGACAAGAAGAATATGGGTATGACCTGTGATTGTGTGCATAACAGAAAAACATTTTTGTATTTTTTTTTGCAGAAAATATTAACTGAAATTTCAAGTGACTATATCTTACTCTTGAAGAATTTTTTTATTGAGGAATTAAGGTAGTGTTTCAAGACCTTTTAAAGTAAGAAAATCATAGCAAAAAATTATTTATTTCATAAGGCAACAACTATTAATGCTATCATTAATATTTAAGTAGAAGAAATGTAATTTATTATGAAAATATTTTAGTAAACTCAGACTTAGTTTTCTAGAAATAACACAATTGCCATATCTAGCTTGTTCATCTTATCTAAAAAATTTTTCTTTTTTTTAAAGAAATTTCTCATCAGCCCTATTCCCAAAGCCATGCCTTTCTGTAATGTTCCTTTAATGATTTTTATGTAAAGAGCTTCAGACTGCGATGTGGAGGATCCAGGTTCGAAACCCAAGGACAGCAGCTTGAGTGCAGGGTTGTCGGCTTGAACATGGGATCATAGACATGACCCCATGGTCGCTGGCTTGAGCCAGGGGTCACTCACTCTGCTGGAGCCCCTCCCCCCAATCAAGGCACATATGAGAAAGCAATCAATGAAAAACTAAGCTGCCACAACAAAGAATTGATGCTTTTCATCTCTCTCTCTTTCTGTCTGTCTATTCCTCTCTCTCACTCTCTCCCTATCTCTGTCATTAAAATGAAATGAAATAATCACAAAAGAAGCTGGATTAAACTAAATTTCACACTGTTCCAATTTATGATTGATTCTGTTCCCACAGTAGTTATTTGTCCCAAGATCATAGGGAGTTTCCCTAACATAAACAAAGAGAATCACATAGGAGATCCTGAGTGTTTGTGCATAACATCGGCATTATAACTGCATAGGGCTCCGTAGAGCATCAAGTTTACTTTCTGCCAAAAAAAGTTTACCCTCAATATTTTATCTTATCTATCTTTGTATCCATCACATTATTTATTCTAACATATTTATTAACCATAACTATGTCCCACAAATTGACTGTCCAAGTCTTAAGTGGTTTTTTATCGTGGAAATAATTTCAATCTTTGAGGGGTTTTTTTTCCATTTTTGTTTCAGTTTTTTTTTTTCTATTATCCCTTTAAAGATAGTATTCCAAGTAGAAGGTTCTTAAATGACACTCTGGATGAGGCTTACTGTTCTCCTCATCTTTTAAACTTTCTGGTTTATCAAGAAAATCTAGAAGTGGGAGAAGACTAGAAGGGAGGGAAACAACTGATGTAGAGACAAGAGAGAGTCTATAAGAAATACAAGTTTACAGCCTCACTGGGCTCATGTCCTCAGGCAGCATCGTCGTCTCCTGCTTAGAAGAAGGACTAGAAAGACTTGATACCTGATTCTTATTAGAACATCATACTGTTGTAAAAATCCTTCTCAGCTGTACCAGCTATATGTAAAATAGATGCTTACTTTGCTTTTAGCCAAAGTAGCAGTCTTTTGATCTCTGTTCTGGGTTTAGTTTTACTTGAAGTGAAATAAAAATCATATCCAATTTTCTCACATCAGGTTTTTTCAAATGTGAAGATATTTGCTTTCTTAATTCAGAGCAATAATCTGATTATTATCCTTTAAAAAATAGTGTCTTGGAGGACTAAGGTCACCAGTACTTACATTCTGTTTATTTGAATCCTATCTCTTTGAAAAAAATGGCAAGTTCTTTCTGTACACCAGCAGAAGGGGTGTCCCTATATATGAAAACAAACACTACTTTTTTTAACAAATAATTTCTTTTAATCTGGTTCAAACAAGAATTTCTGCATAATCAGTTGACTCTACCACATAGTAAATCTGATTCAATTATTTAACTGACAGGAAACTGGGTTGAATGGGTTTAAATTTTTAATTTTAAAGGAAAAAATTCCACCTCCAGAAATACCATTTCAGCAATTAGAGCTTAATTCTTTATCAGAATTAAACTAACTTAATTCTCTACTTTATTCTTTTTTACACAGTAGTTTTCTAAACCATTTTTATAGTTATTATACATCTTCATGAATCAATGATCTTGTCTCAACATAGAACAGTGAAGAGCTATTTCAAAATGAAACAACCTAACACTTCAACATGTGTATAGAGTTTTATCTACTAAATAAATGATTATCACCTGGACTGGCTAATCTCCCATCTTGGGTATTAAATGCACAATACTCACCACTTTCTTCAACTCAATTCTGTACTCATATGCTGTGTTTAAAGATATCCTTGATTCATAAATGAATCCCAGTAGAAATGGGAGATACTAAGCAGTACAGGAAAGACATCTTTCTGGTAATCGTAATTTCATCTGTTCACATTGTTTTGTATTGATGGGAAAAAAGGAAGCTTTCTAGTTTCTACATCTAACAAAAGGTTATTTGTTTTTAAACTTCTAAAGCCATAGTTTCATATAATATTAGTATCACTGAATTATTTATCAAATTTACAAAAGGAAGCATAAAAACAATGACAATTTTTGTGTTTTTCACACAACTTTTTACGGAAGTTTTCTCCTCATCAAGTCAATTATAATGCACCTTGGTGTAATTTCATCATGTTTCTTGCACTTGCAGTTTACTGTCTAGGACCTATGTGATTCTACTTTTATCAGTTTGAACAACCTTCCTCAACTGTTTCTTCAAATAGGTTTATGTTTTATCTCTCTCCTCTGTTTTAGGAACTCTAATTATATATGGTCATTTGAAGTCATCCCACAGATCACTGATACTCTGTTCTTTCTTGTTGTTTAGGCTTTACTTGTTCATTTTCAGCTCTTTTTATTACCGTGTCTTAAAGCTTTAATCTTGTCTAATGCAATGTCTAATATTCTAATCTATTATTAATTCCACCCAGTGAATCTTTAATTAGACATTATAGTTTTTATCCCTATAAGTAAAATTTGGCTTGTTTTAATACTTTCCATGTCTTAACTTTTTCAATCTTCTAGATTCTTCAATGTATAAAACTCAATTAAAATAATAACTATTTAAATATTCCAATCTTATTCCATCATCCATGTCAACCATAAGTCAATTCCAAATGATTAATTTATCTTCTGATTATTTTCTTGCTTCTTTTTTTTTTTTTTGATTGAAAAACATTGTTTTATTATCTTTAATGAGATTGGCACACTGGCCTCTTGGAATCAAATAATAAGTAAATAATAATTTTTTTTAATAAATTTTTATTAATGATAATGGGATGACATTAATAAATCAGGGTACATATATTCAAAGAAAACATGTCTAGGTTATTTTGTCATTAAATTATGTTGCATACCCCTCGCCCAAAGTCAGATTGTCCTCCGCCTCCCTCTATCTAGTTCTCTGTGCCCCTCCCCCTCCCCCTAACTCTCTCCCTCCCTCACTCCCATGTCCTCCCTCCCCCCACCCCTGGTAACCACTACACTCTTGTCCATGTCTCTTAGTCTCGTTCTTATGTTCCACCAATGTATGGAATCATGTAGTTCTTGTTTTTTTCTGATTTACTTATTTCACTCCATATAATGTTATCAAGATCCCACCATTTTGCTGTAAATGATCTGATGTCATCATTTCTTATGGCTGAGTAGTATTCCATAGTGTATATGTGCCACATCTTCTTTATCCAGTCTTCTATTGAAGGGCTTTTTGGTTGTTTCCATGTCTTGGCCACTGTGAACAGTGCTGCAATGAACATAGGGCTACATGTGTCTTTACGTATCAATGTTTCTGAGGTTTTGGGGTATATACCCAGTAGAGGGATTGCTGGGTCATAAGGTAGTTCTATTTGCAGTTTTTTGAGGAACCACCATACTTTCCTCCATAATGGTTGTACTACTTTACAGTCCCACCAACAGTGGATGAGAGTTCCCTTTTCTCCGCAGCCTCTCCAACATTTGCTATTACCCGTCTTGTTGATAATAGCTAATCTAACAGGGGTGAGGTGGTATCTCATTGTAGTTTTGATTTGCATTTCTCTAATAACTAATGAAGCTGAGCATCTTTTCATATATCTGTTGGCCATTTGTATCTCTTCCTGGGAGAAGTGTCTGTTCATGTCCTCTTCCCATTTTTTTATTGGATTGTTTGTTTGTTTGTTGTTGAGTTTTATGAGTTCTTTGTAAATTTTGGATATTAGGCCCTTATCTGAGCTGTTATTTGAAAATATCATTTCCCATTTAGTTGGCTGTCTGTTTATTTTGATATCAGTTTCTCTTGCTGAGCAAAAACTTTTTATTCTGATGTAGTCCCATTCATTTATCTTTGCCTTCACTTCTCTTGCCATTGGAGTCAAGTTCATAAAATGTTCTTTAAAACCCAGATCCATGAGTTTAGTACCTATGTCTTCTTCTATGTACTTTATTGTTTCAGGTCTTATATTTAGGTCTTTGATCCATTTTGAATTAATTTTAGTACACGGGGCAGGCTGTAGTCGAGTTTCATTCTTTTGCATGTGGCTTTCCAGTTTTCCCAACACCATTTGTTGAAGAGGTTTTCTTTTCTCCATTGTGTGTTGTTGGCCCCTTTATCAAAGATTATTTGACCATATATATGTGGTTTTATTTCTGGGCTTTCTATTCTGTTCCATTGGTCTGAGTGTCTATTTTTCTGCCAATACCATGCTGTTTTGATTATCGTGGCCCCATAATATAGTTTAAAGTCAGGTATTGTAATGCCCCCAGCTTCATTCTTTTTCCTTAGGATTGTTTTGGCTATTCGGGGTTTTTTATAGTTCCATATAAATCTGATGATTATTTGTTCCATTTCTTTAAAAAATCTCATAGGAATTTTGATGGGAATTGCATTAAATTTATATATTGCTTTGGGTAATATGATCATTTTAATTATACTTATTCTTCCTATCCAAGAACAAGGAATATTTTTCCATCTCATTGTGTCTTTTTCTATTTCTCTTAATAATGCCTTGTAGTTTTCGTTGTATAGGTCCTTTACATTCTTTGTTATGTTTATTCCTAGGTATTTTATTTTTTTTGTTGCAATCATGAAGGGGATTATTTTTTTGAGTTCGTTTTCTAATATTTCATTGTTGGCATATAGAAAGGCTATGGACTTTTGTATGTTAATTTTGTATCCTGCGACCTTACTGTATTGGTTTATTGTTTCTAATAATCTTTTTGTGGAGTCCTTCGGGTTTTCGATGTATAGGATCATATCATCAGCAAAAAGTGATACCTTTACTTCTTCTTTTCCGATATGGATGCCTTTTATTTCTTTGTCTTGTCTGATTGCTCTGGCCAGAACTTCTAGCACCACGTTAAATAAGAGTGGAGAGAGTGGACAACCCTGTCTTGTTCCTGATTTAAGGTAGAAAGTCCTCAGTTTTATGCCGTTTAATATGATGTTGGCTGATGGTTTATCATATATGGCCTTTATCATGTTGAGATATTTTCCTTCTATACCCATTTTGTTGAGAGTCTTAAACATAAAATTGTGTTGTATTTTATCAAAAGCCTTTTCTGCATCTATTGATAAGATCATGTGGTTTTTGTTCTTTGTTTTGTTGATATGGTGTATTATGTTAACCGTTTTGCGTATGTTGAACCATCCTTGAGATTCTGGGATGAATCCCACTTGATCATGATGTGTTATTTTTTTAATATGTTGTTATATTTGGTTTGCCAGTATTTTGTTTAGTATTTTAGCATCTGTATTCATTAGAGATATTGGTCTGTAGTTTTCTTTCTTTGTGCCATCCTTGCCTGGTTTTGGTATGAGGGTTATGTTGGCCTCATAAAATGTGTTTGGAAGTATTGCTTCTTCTTCAATTTTTTGGAAGACTTTGAGTAGAATAGGAACCAAGTCTTCTTTGAATGTTTGATAGAATTCACTAGTATAACCGTCTGGGCCTGGACTTTTATTTTTGGGGAGGTTTTTAATAGTTTTTTCTATTTCCTCCCTGCTGATTGGTCTGTTTAGGCTTTCCGCTTCTTCATGACTCAGTCTAGGAAGGTTGTATTGTTCTAGGAATTTATCCATTTATTCTAGATTGTTGTATTTGGTGGCATATAATTTTTCATAGTATTCTACAATAATTCTTTGTATATCTATGATGTCTGTGGTGATCTCTCCTCTTTCATTTTGGATTTTATTTATTTGAGTCCTGTGTCTTTTTTCCTTGGTGAGTCTTGCCAAGGGTTTGTCAATTTTGTTGATCTTTTCAAAGAACCAGCTCCTTGTTTTATTGATTTTTTCTATAGTTTTTCTGTTCTCTATTTCATTTATTTCTGCTCTGATTTTTATTATCTCCTTTCTTCGGCTGGTTTTGGGTTGTCTTTGTTCTTCTTTTTCTAGTTCCTTAAGGTGTGAAGTTAAGTGGTTTACTTCGGCTCTCTCTTGTTTGTTCATATAGGCCTGAAGTGATATGAACTTTCCTCTTATTACTGCTTTTGCTGCATCCCAGAGATTCTGATATGTCGTATTTTCATTTTCATTTGTCTGTATATATCTTTTGATCTCTGCGCTTATTTCTTCTTTGACCCATTCATTTTTTAAAAGTATGTTGTTTAGTTTCCACATTTTTGTGGTTTTTTTCCCCCTCTTTTTTGCAGTTGAATTCTAGTTTCAAGGCTTTATGATCAGAAAATATGCTTGGTACAATTTCAATTTTTCTAAATTTGCTGATATTGTCTTTGTGGCCCAACATATGGTCAATTCTTGAGAATGTTCCATGTACACTAGAGAAAAATGTATACTCTGTTGCTTTGGGATGAATTGTCCTGTAGATGTCTATCATATCCAGGTGTTCTAGTATTTCGTTTAAGGCTACTATATCTTTATTGATTCTCTGTTTGGATGACCGATCTAGAGCTGTCAGCGGAGTATTGAGGTCTCCAAGTATGATTGTATTTTTGTTAGTTTTTGTTTTAAGGTCAATAAGTAGCTGTCTTATATATTTTGGTGCTCCTTGGTTTGGTGCATATATATTTAGGATTGTTATGTCTTCTTGATTCAACTTCCCCTTAATCATTATGAAATGACCATTTTTGTCTCTGAGTACTTTTTCTGTCTTGTAGTCAGCATTATTAGATATGAGTATTGCTAAACCTGCTTTTTTTTGGGTGTTGTTTGCTTGGAGTATTGTTTTCCAGCCTTTCACTTTGAATTTGTTTTTATCCTTGTTGCTTAGATGTGTTTCTTGTAGGCAGCATATAGTTGGATTTTCTTTTTTAATCCATTCTGCTACTCTGTGTCTTTTTATTGGTAAGTTTAATCCATTTACATTTAGTGTAATTATTGACACTTGTGGGTTCCCTACTGCCATTTTATAAATTGCTTTCTGTTAATTTTGTATCTTGTTTGAGTCTTCTTTTTTGTTTTTCTATCATTTTTGTTTGTTTGTTTGTGTTCCATACTTCTTTCCTCAGTTGCTACCTTTTTTAAGTCAAGTGTTTTTGTGGTGGTTTTTTCTAGGGTGGTTACCATTAAGTAATGAAAAGGGTACCTACCATATTCATTGTAGTACCCTATCTTATGAGTATTTTTGCCCTTCATCGTCCTTTGCTATTGTTAATCTCCATCCTCTTCCCCCTTTTTTTCCTTTGTTGTCACAGTTTAAGTTTGTTTTTATTGTGTTCTTGGTAGAGCTGTTACTTGTGGTGTTGTTTTCTTTTGTTCTTTGGATCTGGTTGGAAAACCCCCTTTAGTATTTCCTGGAGTGGGGGCTTTCTGCTGATAAATTCTCTCATTTTTTCTGTATTTGTGAATGTTTTTATATCTCCTTCGTACTTGAAGGATAGCTTTGATGGGTATAGTATTCTTGGCTGAAAGTTCCTCTCTTTCGGGGCTTTAAGTATTGGGGTCCACTCTCTTCTAGCTTGTAGAGTTTCTGCTGAGAAATCTGATGATAATCTAATAGGCCTTCCTTTATATGTTGTACTCTTCTTTTCCCTGGCTGCTTGAGAATTTTTTCTTTGTCATTGGTTTGTGTCATCTTTATTATGATGTGCCTTGGATTGGGTTTGTTGGGGTTAAGAAAACTTGGTGTTCTGTTTTCTTCTTGAATTTGAGGCTTTAGTTCTTTCCACAGGCTTGGGAAGTTCTCATCTATTATTTGTTTGAGTATATTCTCCATTCCATTTTCTTTCTCTTCTCCCTCTGATATACCTATTATTCTTATGTTATTCTTTCTGATGGAGTCAGACAATTCCTGTAGGGCTTTCTCGTTTTTTATTATTTTTGAGTCTCTTTCTTCTTCTCTCTGTTGTGCCTCAAGTTGTTTGTCTTCTATTTCACTAATCCTATCTTCTATCTGGGCTGTTCTGTTAGCTAAGCTTGTTACCTCGTTTTTCAGTTCGTGAATTGAGTTTTTCATTTCTGTTTGATTTGTTTTTATAGTTTCAATTTCTTTGGTAATATATTCTTTGTGTTCATTGAGTTGTTTTCTGATCTCCCTAAATTGCCTTTCTTTGTTTTCTTGTATATCTCTGAGTATTTTTAAGATTTCTATTTTAAATTCTCTGTCATTTAGCTCCAAGGCTTCCAATATGTTAAGTCTTTTCTCCATAGATTTTTCCACATCTATTTGTGTTACCTCTCTTTCTTTTGTATCCATAATATTCGATTTCCTCTTTCTTATTGGCATCTGAGGGTGGGCTTGTTGATAGCACACAGGCGCGCTCCCTCCACGGCTTGAATGAACGTGCCTGCGGTAGTTAGCTTCCTCCACACCCTCGTCTCTCAGATTCAAGTGATAACAGTCCTTTCGCTTTCAGTTTGTGTGGAACTCCGGAATGCTCCGAGGATAAATTTTTCTGTTTCTAGTTGATAAATTTGTTGTGATTTTGGGGAGATCTGTCGGACGCGCTGCTCACGGCGCCATTTCCGTGACGTCACTCCGTCTTTTCTTGCTTCTTTACACACTTTTAGATGCCAGACACTGTGAAGTCCTTATTGGATGCTGGATGTTTTTGTATACCCACACATGTTCTTGAGCTTTGTTCTGGTAAAAAAATAAGTTATTCCTATTGGGTCTTGTCTTCAAGCTTTGTTAGCAAAACCATGGCAGCACATAGTCTGAGCTAGTATTTCCCCATGATTGTTGCATGACTCCTCTTCCTACTCTAATAGATGATCTCTGGATGTGAGGTTCTCTGCTCTAACTGTTGGGAACAGACACTATTCCTCACTTTATGTGAGTTCTGGGTACTGTTCCAACTTTTTCAGGAGGTTTTTCTCCCAGGTTTAGGTAGTGTCTTCACACACATGCCCTAAACAGTACTCAGTTGAATGCTCCTTTGCGGAGACCTGGGGTCCTCTGTGCAGCTTCCTCCTCTCTGTGTTCTTCCTTCTCCAGATACCTTGGCTTCCCCAGACTCATAACTGTCTCCTCAGCTCATGAGCTCCCTGGGCTTCCCTCTCCTTTGTTGTGGCCTGGAAGCTCTCCAGGCCAGGCAATTTGAGGGCTCAACTGACTCATTTTCCAGCTCTCAAAGATCCTTCTCTACATAATGTCCAATGTTTTTTTTATTTTTTATTTATTGATTTCAGAGAGAGAAAGGAAGGAAGAGAGAGAAAGAAACATCGATTTGCTTTTCCACTTATTTATGCATTCATTGATTGACTCTTGTATGTGCCCTGACCAAGGACTGAACCTGCAACTTTGGTGTATTGAGACAATGCTCTAACCAACTGAGCTACCCAGCCAAGGCTGATATCCAATGTTTTGAAAGTTGCTGTTTTATACATTTTCTCTTGTTTTCTAATTGTTTCAGGCATAAAGGTAAATCCAGTCATTATTACTCTATCAGAAGCAGACTTTCCAGGGTGGCTTTTAAACCATAAATAATATTCTGCCTTGCTGCAAATCTCGAGTAGTTTCCTTTAAGCACTCTTTACCAAAGTCCACAAGACTCTATGTTCAACCGTCCTCTACCTCTCAGATGTTACTCACCATTCTCACCCCACTATACAATCAATGGTTGGTTTGCTGTTCCTCTAATATGCCAAACTTGTTCTTATCTTTGTTCTAGTAAACCTCTCCACTGGAACATCTTTCCCTCACATTTACCAATAGCTGGCTTCTTCTCTTCACTCAGGACTTTGCTCAGATATCATCTCCTCCGCAAGACCATCCTATCTAAAACAGTTTGCTCCTTCCCTTCACTGTAACTGCTTATAATTCTTTACTTTTCTAACGATCTCTTATTCCTGACATTATATAATTATTTACTTTCTATATAATAATTATTTACTTACTTGCTTATTGTCTATTTTCCTTATCAAATAAGAAAAAATGTCTTTTCCTTATTCAGTGCTCTATCTCCAGAGTTTGCAACATGGCCAGGTGCTAAGTAGGTGCTCATTACGTATTCATTGCATGTGTGGATGGATGGATGTACCCTCAAAGTTAAGGGTAACAGAGGATATATATAGAAATATAGGTACTAATTTCTATTTCAGACTAGTCTGATATCATCAGCTGACAGTAGATAGCTAGAGAAAAAAATGTGTTTTTGTAGAAAACTGTTACCTTCTTGAGCATCCAGGATTTAGGGAAATTTACAACCCAGCAGTCAGAAGACACCTGTGTTGATTTGCTCTGATGACCTTTTACCCTTGATTTTTGTTTCTTTTCATGTTACTTCAGCTATTGTTTCTTTTCCCTTTTGTCTGACTGAATCCCCTGTGTGGCTTGAAAGGCAAGTTCCCTAACCCAGTGGTCCCCAACCTTTTTTGGGCCACGGACTGGTTTAATGTTAGAAAATATTTTCATGGACCGGTTTTTAGGGTGGGACGGATACATGTATCATGTGACCGAGACAAGTGTCAAGAATGAGTCTTAGATGGATGTAACAGAGGGAATCTGGTCATTTTAAAAAAATAAAACATTGTTCAGACTTAAATATAAATAAAACAGAAATAATGTAAGTTATTTATTCTTTCTCTGCGGACCGGTACCAAATGGCCCACAGACCAGTACCGGTCCGCAGCTTAGGGGATGGGACCACTGCCCTAACCCACTAGATGGCTGCATCCATGGTTCTTTTGTCTTAAGTCCAACAGGCTATTTTTCCTCTGTAGGGCTAACAGCCCCTTTCCTCTGTGGAACCTGGCACAACTTTGTCATTCTATAAGACATAATGATAAGTTTTCAGTTGCAGAAGACACATCCTGCCAAAACTTCTACACCATTGTCAAAGTCATCTTTAGAAAGATATTTCTCTCTACTAATGTATCACATGGCCCTACAACTTGGCTGAAGTCACTCTGAAACTTGCATTTGTTACTGAAATATCAAGCATCCTCAAAGATAGCATGCCCTACACCATGGTTTCTAGATCTAAAATTTGTAAGTTGATATTGGATATGATTGGACCTGACACAATGGATATTACTCACTGAATTTGAAGCATAAAGATTCAATTATTTTTCCTAAACAAAAGCAATTCTGCTAGGAAGTGAGTATGTGGATTTTATCTCTGTTCCTTATTTATTAATACATGCAACTTTAAGTACTATAGGGAGGGAAGCTTCTCTCACTCCCCACCCCAAACTTTTCATCACTTAAATTTAGTGGCTTACCAAGTTATGCACTAATACCTGGAATATTTACCCTGACATCCATGCCCTTAAATGTTGCTATGTTAGGACTGATGGGGAGGAAAGACATTTGAGGAGAGAACACCTGATTAATTTTTCAGGCAGAGATGGAAGGGCTGGATTTACAAGTCAAGATTTCCTAACCTGATATACTCTTATTTCCATGACAATTATAGATGACCACATTTCTGCAGAAATATTTATGATTGAAGTTTTCATGAACAGAGCTGAGTGAGAACCTAACTGCTGTACACAACATGTTTCCATAGGAAAGTGTATTCTGAATTACAAATAATCACCTTACACCTAAGTAATTGGAATACAACCCCTCTGTAAATTGAGAACCCTCTGTATTCAAGGAAACGAAAGACATAATTGCCCGTAAGTGCTTTTGGGGAAAAGAGACACATCCACTCCCATGGAAAAAAGGAAATCCAAAGAAGGGAGAGGTTGATCTTCTGATTAAAGAGAATCTTCTGATAGAGTGCAGAGTGTAAATTAGGTCAGGGACCGGTCTCATAATCTCATCTGTGTCACTCCCAGCCTGTTTTCTTCTCTATCAATTTGTGGCATTGGCCTAGATCTGTTCTCTGATTCTGAAAGATTTGGAGGATCGGAAGCATAGCTGGATGGAGACCCTGTTGCTACTCTCACGTGATCATTGCCCTGTGAGTCTTCACAGTTTCAGACGTGGAGTCCATCTGCGGAGGTCAGTCTCCAGAAACTTCACTGGGCAAACGGAAGAGGCAGCTCACCAGCGTCCAGTCCTTCTTTTCTGCTCTGATTCTAGTGCTGCCTTGTCCGGTGCCCTTAGATCTCCTTCATTAAAACACCCAAAAACAATGGTGTAAATGACTAAAAAGCCTCCACACACCACTTCTTTCTAGAGTGGGTACTTTATAACAGGATAGGGCCTTGTCTTAAGTCAAAGGGATACATTCTTTTGACTTAATCTTTGAATCTCAGGCATTAATGTGTTGGTTGATGAGGAACTCAGAAGAAAGAGGACTCTTTCAGCACCTAAGAAATCATACTTCATCACAACCAATTTATTTTACTAGCTTTCTGACAGGCTGACAGTATAGTAGTTCTCAACTCTAGTTGCAAACTAGGATATCTGAGTTTGTAAAAAATAACCTGATGCACAGAGATTCTGACATAATTGATCCAGAGTGGAACGTGGGCACCGGGATATTTTTAAGGCTTTGCAGTTAATTCTAATGGGAAACCAGAACTGAAAGCCATTCTCATACAGGAACAAAAGCTCTTTCGTCCGGGAGACCCTTTCTCTCCCACCCACCCCCACGTCTGGGCTGTTAGCCACCCTTTGTCACCTCTGACACATTCACAGGGCCAGCAGGGAGAGTGGTCTTCTACAACAGCCCCAGGAGAGAGCAGGAGAGCTCCCTCTAGGGTGTGTCAGTGGGCAGCTGACTTGCCTCCTGCGTGGGCCCACAGCTGGATTCAAGCCACCTAGGTAAAATAACATGGTCCATAATCTCTAAGAATATTATCCTCATAGATGGACTAATCAGGGGGATTTTCTGAGTAATTGATTCAAATTACAATCTATTGCTGCCCCTGTAATTACCACAAATCAATACAGCAGGTTCCGTTGTGCGTGAGGCAGACTGAGCACTGGTTACTGTTTTATGTGCTGCAAAATCCAGACGTTACTCAGAGCCACTGTCAAAAAACTGATTGCTGCCCCTTTGAAAGTTGCTGACATAGTCATGCACATCCAATGGACATTTGCATGAAACAGGCACAACTGAATGCCCTGCTTCTATAGTGCTGGATTAATTTTCCTGCAGAGAACTGGATTTACTTGGGCTGGTTCCTTAAAGGTTCTCAATTCTGACAGCACATGAGTCAACTACTAATATCTGGGCCAAACTCCAGATGGGGAACAGAAACCTCTGAAGATGCCACACAGAAATGGTAGTTCTGACCCACACCGGGGCCAGGCCAGGGGCCGTTGTTCTGGAACCAGAGGGGAAGAGGACCGCTCCCTCATTCAGCGTAGCAGGTTGTGTTGAGTGCAGGTCTACCACTTCAGCAAGCTCGCCTGAACCCACCCACACACGGTAGAATTCTTCTCTGAGGTACCACACTTTGTTTGTTTTGTAAATCCCAATAATGTAAATTTTGAAGAATATTGTTGAGAAACAAATGTAACCAAACCTTTGGGAATCACCTATTTTTCTGTATTTAGGGAGCAGTTTTACACTTCATGTCATAAAAAATACCAGCTTTTCCGCTTTTCCTATCAAATACCTCCTGATGGAATTCAAGGCGGCTCACTATGACGATAGCTCCTTCTTTAGCACTTCTGAAACACAAGAATCCTAGGGTGACACCAGAGTCTCCTTGCCCACGGCCAGCAGAAGGCAGGGACTTCATGCGTCACTTGACATGGGAAGTGAACTAACAAGAAAAATAGAGACAGCAACATAAATAAAGAGCAGACTGACAGCTGGGGGTGGGGTAGAGTTCAGGGAACTGGGTGAGGGAGGTAGAAGGATTGAGAAAAAAGGAAAACAAGAGAAAAAACTCATGGACACAGACAAACAGCGTGGTGATTGCAGGGTGGGGAGGTGAAAGTGGGGAAGTAGAGGAAGGAGTGGGAGGACAAATGTGATGGATGGAGGGAGCCCTGACTGGGGCAGGGTGAACACAGTGCTGTGGACAGATGAGGTGTTGAACTGTGCACAGGAAACCTGTATAATTTTGTTAACCGGTGTTACCCCAAAAAACTCAATTAAAGGGAAGGAAAAATGTATCAGAGGAAACTTTCTGCTATCAGAGATTATTTCTGGAAGACTTTATTTCCTGTCAAGAAAAATAGACCTGAGTTTTCCTTGCCTCTGGCATTTAGAAGACCCCTCTAAGTTTTTATACTAAACCTTTGAACGATAGACTGTATAGGCTCTTTTTCCCATGTTTGCTGTAAATGTTCTGTCAGATGAAGACTTTTCTCAGGGTGAAGAAGAGAATGTAATCTGATCACTCCTGACTCTACTCAGGACCCAATGTGTGAGGGCCCACGATAGGCCTTATTGAGTGTGCTGTGCAAAACGCATATGAAATATAACTTTCTAATCTGTGTGAATATCTTAAAATGACAGGTAGCAACCACTTATAGTTGGAATCTCATTCTGACTGGGTAATTGTAAAAAAAAAAGTATACTTACACATATGTGCATGTATATATATGCCATTTTGACAAAGAATGAGAAAATTACTGTTAAGAATTATGCTTAAAATATATCGAGAATTTTATTAATTGGACAATGAGAGAGAGGGGAGAGAGAGAGAGAGAGAGAAAGGAAAAGAGAGAGAAAAAATGGAGAAGAGAGGGAGAGAAGGATGAAGAAGGGAAGTCTCAGACTGAGAGATATTTTATCTAGCCTTCTGAGTCTCCTGGGAATGCCATGAGCACTCTGAGTGAATGCACTGTAACGTAGAAGAATAAGGGGGCTGATCATCAAGATAATCACTAAACGGTCTTTAAAAATTTGTGACTAAAAATCAACAACTTTAAACATAAGACATGTTTGGGTAAAAGATATTGATGTGTAACTTTGTCCAAACTATTTCACCTCTCTAAGACTCAGTTTCCTCATCTTTCAGAACCTAGATAATAATATCCACAACCCAACAATGCTGTAATGATTGCATGAAGCAATGAGTCAGTTCTGTCCCTAACCATCTGTGTGACCTTGGGCAGGTCTTTTTTTTTTTTTTTACCTCACAGGGCCTTAGCTTCTGAAAAGGACATTTCTTTTGAGTTCTGTGAATTTCCAGGTAGAAGAATGAAGGGGGGTAGAAAAAGAGTCTCCTGAAAACAAAAGAAGTGTGCTGCAAAAAGCTAGAAAGTACTAGTCAAACTCCAGACAAGTAAAGGCAACAGCACGTTCATGGTAAGAGCTATCTCTGCGCTTCCCCAGGCCCTGGTGTAGCACATGAGCGCACAGGGCTACTTTAGGGCTCCTGGGACAGAAGAGCTCTGCTCGGGCCACTGTCCTGCTAATCAGCAACCCATAGAACCTCAAGAGAAGAGTGCTTTGAATGTATGAAAAAGGAATTGCAGGGGCATATCTAACTTTTTTACCCTGAAACTAGATTCCCTTGTGTTCTCTGGCAGTTTTTCAGAACTCTGTTAGTACTTGGAGGCCACAGCATTCCATTTTGGGGGAGGTGCCATAGGGGCTCTGTTCTTCCTCCTGCTCAGACCTTCTGGTGAGGTTCTGGAATGCTGAGGATTCCTTGTAAGAATTAGAATGACTATCAGTTCTAGTCATTATTTAAAACCTGCTTTACTGCTTAGGTCTGTGCATTAGGTCTGAGACGTGACATCCAGACCTGGGCTTGTCCTGCCCACCGAGTAGAAGCTGTTATTGGGGACGAAGTGCTAAGCTTTCAGTCTTTAGCAAGGATGAAAAATGCATGCAACCCGATCTTCTCACTTGAGATTTAGAAGGTTCTTGCAGCAATTAACAGGATAGCCACTTGACTTGTGAGATCCATCCTTTTGGGAATTTGGGAAGCTTTCTACTCAAGGCAGGGATTACATCCTGATCCTCAGGAGACCCTCTGCTTGTCCTTTAAAGTGAGTGCTTCTGGGCAGGCATCAAGCAGCTCCCTTCTTGGAGCTGGCTTTCATACTTAGAATTTTCTGCTGAGCACTCTCAGTGACCTTTCTCCTTAGGTCTTTGGGAAATTTATATGGTAATCCCTTAAAAGCATTACAGAGATCAGAAACCGTTCTTAAAGTAAAATCAAAGAAATCTCCCCAGCACTCTGATTTCTAGCATACAGTTGTTCTTAAAGGTGCTGTTAGCCCACCTTCTGAGCATCTCCTTCTTCCACTCAGCACCCTGCCACTGCCCATTCTCAGCCAGCATATAAGTCATAAGTGCAGCATTTTCCAGACTTAGCCATCCTTGGTTAAATATCTTATGCCAAGGTTCACTCCACTGGAGAGGAGGCAGTAGGAGGTGTGTCCTGTTCCTGTGGCCTTCTTGGGTGACTACCCTAGCGCAGGCCCTCCAGAGCCAACCCCTGGTGCTCACTTTTCCTGTCTCCCCTCTGTCTCCTTGGGTGCTGTTCCAACCTCCTCACAGGTGGGAAAGGGAAAAGAGGGCCTGCTTTCTGGGACGGCCTCTTCCCTGGGCTGGGAGATTTGTGTTTCCCACCCTGGCCGGTGATGCCGTCAGTGCTCTGGCAGGCAGGGCGAGACAAGAAGTGGCGGCAGGATGGGCTCTCTGGCCTCTTTCCTTGGCTGTCCCTTTTTGAATTTAACATTGTTGGTTGTGCCCCTTTGTTTAGTTGTTTCTTTCAATTTTTTTTAAAGCTTGGTTTTATTACTCTTGCAAGTTTTATTTAAAGTCTGCACATAACTAATGGAATTTATTTATTTCATTTCCTAGTAGGAAAGTTTGATTTTTGATGGTTCATTTCATTATCTTTCATCAAAATAATCATTAAATTGTATTTAAAAATTTGTGACTAAAAATCAAAAACTTTAAACATAAGACATGTTTGGGTTCAACATGTTGCTGTGTAACTTTGGCCAAACTATTTCACCTCTCTAAGACTCTGTTTTCTCATCTTTCAGAACTTAGATAATAATATCCACAACCCAACAATGTTGTAATGATTGCATGAATCAATGATGTCCAGCTTTCAGCAAAATGTCTGACACATGGTAAATAATCTATAAATGATGGTGACCCCAAGGATAGTAAGTAAATGGTTTGGGAAAATATTGGTAGGGGACCTTTTAACAATGTGTTTAGCTCAATCAGTCCATCTGTTCTAGTCTTACTGTCAGGAGTGTCCCAGGCTGTTTCTGGCATAGTTCTATCCCAGATACATGTCATTCACTTGACTACACTTTGAATTGACCTTATAAACAAGCTTCTTTCCCTTCTGTGGTCCATGTGGTTTCTGTGGCCTTTTATTCTTTAATATGTGAAAACACTTTGAAGTTCAGCTTTGTGGAGCTGACATCCCACTGCAACCTGGTGGTGGTTTTCTATTTCTGGTTTATTGCTTAAGAGTCATCAGAAAGAGAGAGCATTAGAGGAAGGCCACTCCCATATGCTACATAAGAAATATATCCATGGTGAATGGTTCCAAGGTAAAATAAAGAGGGCCTCCTCGCAGGGTAAGTTTTTGTTTTTGTCTTCTCTTAGAAAATGAGCTATAATTCTCTGAATGATTCGCCACATTACTAACTTTATCAACCATAATATTTCAACCTCTACATCTGCTTGTAATTAAAGGTAAGAGTATCTGACCTATCAAGGACACTGGAGTACATGCAACAGGACTCATAGGCTGCTGCAGAAAGGTTTTGATTCAATTTTCCTGCTACCTTAAAATTGCGATACACAAAAACCAAAACAAAACAAAATTAAAAAACCATATACTAACACTTTATCCCCTGAGTGCTATTAGACTGCAGGCCTGTGCCAAGCTGCTAACATGACTATTTATTTAGCTAGATGGTGTTTGTTCCAGGGGTCAAGAATAAAGCCTACTTCCCAAGATTCTAGTGTAAGACAGAAGAAGATAAGAGGGTAGAACTACTTATGTTCAGAAATGCTTGGTAGTCCAGGATAAGAATAAATAAAACACACCTAAATATAATATGATAGTCTTGCCAACAGAAAGGTCATTTTTAAGTGTTCATGCTCATGAATACCCAACCTGAAGGGCGAGGGTTCCCCTGACAAATATTGCTGTGGCACATGGCTGTGGGCCATGTATGGCCCTGCGCACCGGCATGGCCTCTTAATGGGTTTGGCATGGATAAGATCTCTGAGGATCCGGTGGAGGCAGGCAGAGAAGCATGCAAGGGAGGACCTGGTGTCTTTGCAGGCAGGTTGGACACAGACCTCACTAAAACTCTCCTCAGAAACAAACTTTCTGAGGCTTTGAGCAAGCTGTGAATGAATGCAAGTTCAGCTCTTAGAGCACCAAATAATTCCTGCTTTAGGACTGAGAAAGCAAAGAATTCAATACAGAAACACTCTGTAAGCACATCAAGAGAAGAAGATAAAGGGACCTACAAGGAACAGTTCTTTGCATACATTAAAAACAGTAGAGGCCCTGGTCTGGAAGCTCAGTGGATAAAGCATTGCTTGGGTACACCGAGGTCACAAGTTTGATCCCCAATCAGGGCATGTACCAAAAGTAATAAATAATTACACAACTAAATGGAATAACTAAGTGGAACAGCAAGTTGATGCTTCTCTCTCTCTCTCTCTCTCTTTCTCTTTCTCTCTCTCTCTCTCTCTCTCTGTGTGTGTTTGTGCCTCCCCCTCTTCTCTCTCCCTTCCACTCTCTCTCATCAGTGGAAGTTAGAAAACAAAAAAAGAACAGCAGAACGCCAGACTTGGTCAGGGTGAAGAGTACATGCTGCCATGTGAGATGCAGTCTAAGAGAAAAAAAGTCTAAGAAAAAAGTTGTTTAAAAGAGGTAGAACCATCCTAAAATGTCTCTTGTTCAGAAGAAAAATTGAGTAACTCAGAAGGATCCACCCTGGGCCCAGAAAGTATGCTGCAAACAGCTAAACCAAACCATCACAATCTGTAATTTTCTAAAAATATTTTTTTAGACTAAGATAATCAACATATTGACCAAAAAAAAAAAAAAAATCCTACTAACATGCCAGCTCCATTCTCTCTCCTGAGGGCACAGTGCAGTATATGAGGGAACTGCTGCTACATGCTATGATAGGAAATATTTTCAAACCCACAAAATAACCAGCAAAAACCTAAAAGCAGAAGGAAATAATATCAGGAATGAGGCCTATGGAATCATACCTCTAAGCTGGCAGGGCTCCTAAACCACATAATTAGGTGATGAACAGATGGCATAGCATCCTTCAATATGGTCTGTTTCTATTTAGTATAAAATGCCTGAAAATAAATTTAATACCCCTGTTCTGTTTTTTGTTGCCTTTAATCCTAGAGCATCAAGTTTCATCCTCAAGGCCTTTGCTTTATTCTGTTCTTCAGATACTATATTCATTAAGTCACCAGATACTCAACATGAGGGCATGGCAGGCCCTCATTCCCTGAATAACTGTGATCATTACTGAGTGACCTATGCCTTCTCCTTGACCATAGGTGATTGGACCACGTGTGACAACTGACTCAAAGGATGACAATTTCCTTCATATGTTTCCAGAAACTTATTCCTTGTTAGGCTTGGCTAAAAATCTTAAATGGGGCAATCTTTCCTGGAAATTTGGATACTGAACCACTTAGCTAGTTAGCTGATGGAGGTCATTAATGGAAGTATTAAGAGTTTTTGTGATATAACAAGAGCTGGATCATCCTCTTGAGTTATGTACAAGCTAAAAGAGAAAAAGGCAGATGTAAGTATGGATCATACACACAGAGAGTAGCAGAGGCGCCATAACCTTGTAACTCTTCCCTCACCCTTGAGAATTAGAGTCCCTTTGATTCCTAATGGCTTTACAACTTTGGGTCCCAGGCCTAGTTACATAATGGATCCATTCTTTTGGATTTCTATGAGCCTTGTACTATCTTAGTAATAATTTGAGTTCTTGATCCAGCTTTGGTAGGTTTCTGATTCTTGCTGCTAAGGAGCCTTGACTTGAACATCACCTTGATTACTTGTCATCCTGAAGAAAATGACTAAGTCCAAAAGTATCTGAGAGAAACATTTTGGTGCAGGCCAAGTGAATGACTAATATTAGCTAGCCATTGCTATGTTTATAAAGATTGCTATTCTGATCTACAATAGAACAAATATAGATATCCATTTGTATATAAAAATTGAATGCTAATTCAATTTTTTGTACATGATGGTACACTTTTAAATACATTGAATATATACTATGTGGCAATTTATGGATGAAACCTATTTGAACAGTAAAATTTTAAATCTCTTCTGCAATATTTCTTTTCCAAAATATAAACCTACAACTCCTGCTGTGTATCTGTGAGGTTATTGTCTTAAATTTCCGTTCCATCCCTCTATTGTGAAATATTTTAATTTTTGAAACATACTCCTTCATTTTTAAACCCATCATTGTTATGTCTATTTTGCAGTATGGGGATAAAGTTAGGACCAGTAAAAATATACAGCATGATATAACTGTAAGATTCTAATGTCACTTTTTAACTTAAAGAGAAGCATAACTACAGTCTAAAAATATGTGGAAGATTTTGTCTTTTAAATAATAAAAGTATATATTTCTTATTTATGTAAAACAAGTGATAGTCCTTTAATTGCATAGACATACCAGTAAATCTTGTGTTATATTAGAATAAAAATATTAGTTATCATACTAATGTTTACCTATGAACCCTCATTGTATAAATGGAATTTCTATAGATTTGAATAATCATGAGTTAACTGTAGCTCACGAGATACATTTAATACATATTTATAAAAGGAAGCATCTTCTTTAATATAAATCAAAACAGCTAGAAAATTTAATTAGGAAATGCAACCAATTAAATATTTGCCAAGTAGGGAAAAACTTTTGACCTGTGGTGGCGCAGTGGATAAAGTGTCGACCTGGAAATGCTGAGGTCACCGGTTTGAAACCCTGGGCTTGCCTGGTCAAGGCACATATGGTAGTTGATGCTTCCAGCTCCTCCCCCCCTTCTCTCTATCTCTCTCTCTCTCTGTCTCTCCCTCTCCTCTCTAAAATGAATTTTTAAAAAAGTGTCCTCCTACATGTCCTCCTTTCTTAAAAAAAAAAAAGAAAACCACATACTTATGGAAAAATATTAATAAAATGATGAGTTAGAGTTAACCAGATGAATTCATAGTTGCTCTGACTACTATAATATAATATATAAATGGAAATGTAAATAACATAGAATAACCAAAGCAGTCTTGAAAAATACAGTGTGTCCGTAAAGTCATTGTGCACTTTTGACCATCACAGGAAAGCAACAGAAGACGATAGAAATGTGAAATCTGCACCAAATAAAAGGAAAACTCTCCCAGTTTCATACCTATTCAGTGCAGTTCGATGTGGGCTCACGCACAGATTTTTTAGGACTCCTTAGGTAGCTATCCCGTATAGCCTCTACAGCAGGGGTCCCCAAACTATGGCCCGTGGGCCGCATGCGGCCCCCTGAGGCCATTTATCTGGCCCCCACCGCACTTCCAGAAGGGGCACCTCTTTCATTGGTGGTCAGTGAGAGGAGCACATTGACCATCTCATTAGCCAAAAGCAGGCCCATAGTTCCCATTGAAATACTGGTCAGTTTGTTGATTTAAATTTACTTGTTCTTGCCTGACCAGGTGGTGGCACAGTAAATAGAGCATTGGACTGGGATGCAGAAGGATCCAGGTTCAAGACCCTAAGGTCGCCAGCTTGAGCGCGGGCTCATCTGGTTTGAGCAAAAAGCTCACCAGCTTGGACCCAAGGTTGCTGGCTCCAGCAAGGGGTTACTCGGTCTGCTGAAGGCCCATGGTCAAGGCACATATGAGAAAGCACTCAACGAACAACTAAGAAGTCGCAATGCACAACGAGAAACTAATGATTGATGCTTCTCATCTCTCTCCGTTCCTGTCTGTCTGTCCCTATCTCTGCCTCTGTAAAAAAAAAAAAAAAAAAAAAAAAAAATTTACTTGCTCTTTATTTTAAATATTGTATTTGTTCCCGTTTTGTTTTTTTACTTTAAAATAAGATATGTGCCTGACTAGGCAGTGGCGCAGTGGATAGAGCATCGGACTGGGATGCGGAAGACCTAGGTTCGAGACCCCGAGGTCGCCAGCTTGAGAGAGGGCTCATCTGGTTTGAGCAAAAGCTCACCAGCTTGAGCCCAATGTAGCTGGCTCAAGCAAGGGGTTACTCGGTCTGCTGAAGGCCCATGGTCAAGGCACATTAAAAAAAAAAAAACCATAAAATAAGATATGTGCAGTGTGCATAGGGATTTGTTCATAGTTTTTTTATAGTCCGGCCCTCCAATGGTCTGAGGGACAGTGAACTGGCCCCCTGTGTAAAAAGTTTGAGGACCCCTGCTCTACAGACTTGTCACTGACTGATGGCCTACCAGAACGGGGTTTCTCCACCAAACTGCCAGTTTCCTTCAACTGCTTATCCCACCGAGTAATGTTATTCCTATGTGGTGGCGCTTCGTTATAAATGTGCCGATATTAACGTTGCACTTTGGTCATGGATTCGAATTTAGCGAACCACAGAACACACTAAACTTTCCTCTGTACCATCCACATCTCAACTGGCATGGCCGTGGGCTGCTCCGCTGTATACACGGTGTTACATCATCATCTGCACATGCACACATCCTGCCACATCATCCTACAGAAACTTGAAGGGTTTTCCTTTTATTTGGTGCAGATTTCACTTTTCTATCATCTTTTGTTGCTTTCCTGTGACCTGTCAAAAGTGCACCATGACCTTACGGACACACTGTAGAACAAAGTTAAAGGACTTAACAATACCTGATTTCAAAAATTAGTACAAAACTATTTAATCAAGATGTTATGCTGCTGGTACAAGGATCAACAAAATAATATAGAGCAGTCAGAAATAGGCGCAAAAATATTTGGTCAATTAATATTTTTAAATAAAGGAACTAAACTAATTCAATGGGAAAATAATAGTCTTTTCAACATGTTACTAGAACAACTGAGTATCCATAAAGGGGAAAAATTAAACTTTAATTCTTACCTCATATCATACATAAAAATTAACCTGAAATATATAATTAAAAATTAAAACAAAAAATTGTTAAAAGGAAGTTTAGGGGAATATCTTTATAACACTGTCATGGACAAACATTTCTTTGAGAAAAATCACAAATCATGATAGTTAAAATTGATAAATTAAATTTCATCAAAATAAATACTTTTATTCTTTGAAGACACCATTTAAAAAAATTAAATGGCCAAGGCATAAACTGAGAGAATATATTCACAGTACATATATCTGGCCAAAAAAATGCATTCAGGATATATTAAAAATTCTTAAACTCAAGAATAAAAGGACAAAGAATTTTAAGAAATAAGTAAAAAATAATTGAATAGACATTTCACAGAAGAAAATATATGAATGGTCAATAAACACATGGAAATTTGTTCAAAATCATTAATCATCAGAGAAATATAAAATTAAAACCACATGAGATATCATCATTTCATACCCACTCCAAGGTCAATAAATTAAAAGACTGAAAATATTGAAGACAATGTAGAGCAACCAGAACTCTCACACATTGGTGGTGGGAATATAGACCTGCTGCAGCAATTTTGGAAAGCTGACAATTACTTATAAAATTAAACACATACAGTTGACTCGAATAATACAGGTTTGAACTGCTTTAGTCCACTCATATAAAGATATTTTTAAATAAATATCCAGTTGGCCTTTCAAATTCCTGGGTTTTACATCCCTGGATTCAACCAACTATTGATCAAAAGCAGTATTTTCAATTCAAGATTAGAAGCCCTCAGTTGTGGAGGGCCAACTGTATGCATTATTCTATACTATTTTCTATAAGGGCCTTGAGCATCCACAGATTTTGGTGTCCAACGCACCATGGATACTAATGGAAAACTGAAAATTTTAAATGCAAAATATAATATGACGACACTAAGTTGAAAATCCTAAAACTTATTTTAGAGGTGAACTTAAAGTCTTTTAACAAATTAGCAATGTTTAACCATGCAAAGTAAGTTCAACCTCATGACCTGTGTGTGAGTTAACTGAGAAGATGCACCGAAGTTCCACTGTCTCAATGAGAAACCAATCAGTTAATCATCTGGATGTTGTGGCTTCTATTATATAAAGGTGCTCTTTGTTTCTCTTTTTTTTTTTGTTTAGTTTGTTTGTTTGGTTTTGGTCTGTTAATATTTCTGTAACCATAGCAAGATGTTAAAATTATCAAATTAAAGCCTTTGGAAGATATCAAAATCAGTATAGTTCTAACCCTGAGAAGATAAAGACTCTAGCATAGAAAAAAAAAATAAAGAAATGTCTTTAAACCCATAGTTTTGGTATTTTAGAATAATTTTATGCAAAACTATATTCATTTATATATGTGTGTCTAATTTTGAATTATTTTATTTGAAAAATAATCAAAAAATTTTAGTTGTATAAAGTATTTTAGGAAATTTGATTGATCAAATTTATGATTAATGGCTGAATGCTCAGCAAAGAAAATAGTTTTCAAAAATTTTTATGAAGTAGTTAATAATTTTTGCATCAAACAATGTTGGGTGGTTAAATGTATTTTTATATGTTTATAATATGGGCATAAACCATCTTGTCAATTAAAGAATAACTAAAATCATGGCTCCTGTGAATTGTCTGAGAATATGAAAAGGTAATGCTGCTCTCTCTTTCTCTATTGATCTCTCTCTCTCTCTCAAATTCCTAAAACAAAAATAATCTGATGAGATGTGATCAGTTTTCATCTGTGGTACAACATTTCTACGAGACCTGCTGTACCCCTGGCTTCCTGTGGTATAGGTTCATGATCCAATCAACTGTTGCCATCATAGCCATATTACAGAACATGAAATGTGACTTCTGAATTTAAGCAAGAATTCATTTTCTCCTTGTCCTGAATGAGGTCAGTGGGAGAAGCTGATACTTGTGTTGTGCCTCAAACACTCATTTCAATAAAAATGTACATGTAAATGTATACAAATGTGAGCTGAGGACCTCAGGGCCCTGGCCCTTTGTCAGCTGGCTCCCAAAACCACCTCTTTCGGGAATTGTGAGAGAAACCCTACTTATGACAGACTTTTTGGCAAGGAAAAACAGTACAGAAGAGAGACTTGGCGTTTAATAGCAAACTGTGATCATATTGAAGTAAATGTGTTTATAGATTAATCTGGATGTGGAATTAAACAGTGATGTGGATATAGTGATTCCTTTGATTTCCACAAGTTCATAAACTTAGCAAAAAGAAAAAATTTAATGTTGTAGAAAGAACTAGACACGATTGCTCTCATCTAGCTTCTGCTTCTATTTATGACACTGGCTAAGTAGTGTAACATCTCCCAAACCCCGTCTTCACACCTATAAAACAGTGGGGTTGGCCGAGAGAACTTGCAGAGCTTGCCAAGTTGCAGTCATAGCTACAATCACTGAGAATTCTGGGGCAAAGTATATGGATGAACATTTTGCTAAATTCCTCCAATTATATTGTCCCTTCACGACATTTTCCAGAGACAACATTTTGAAACTACTACTCATATTTTAAAGTTAAAAATGTCCTATGAAGGTAAAAACTAAAAACATTTTTAAAGTTTTTGGTTTTTTGTTTTTTTTGTGTGTGTGGCAGAAATAGAGAGAGTCAGAGTGAGGGATGGATAGGGACAGACAGACAGGAAGGGAGACAGATGAGAAACATCAATTCTTCGTTGCGGCTCCTTAGTTGTTCATTGATTGTCTCATATGTGCCTTGACCGGTGGGCTACAGCAGACCAAGTGAACCCTTGCTCAAGCCAGCGACCTTGGGCTCAAGCTGGTGAGTCTTGCTCAGACCAGATGAGCCTGCGCTCAAGCTGGCAATCTCAGGGTCTCAAACCTGGGTCCTCCACATCCCAGTTCGATGCTCTTTCCACTGCGCCACCGCCTGATCAGGCAACATTTTTAAAGTTTTAAAAATTCATCTTTTGTTTTTTGTCTGGCATTGTTTTATGCCATGTGGACAATTTTAACCACCTTAAGAATGGTACTCCTTTGCCTGACCAGGCGGTGGTGCAGTGGATAGAGTGTCAGACTGGGATGCGGAGGACCCAGGTCCGAGACCCCGAGGTCGCCAGCTTGAGCGTGGGCTCATCTGGTTTGAGCAAAGCTCACCAGCTTGGACCCAAGGTCGCTGGCTCGAGCAAGGGGTTACTCGGTCTGCTGAAGGCCCGAGGTCAAGGCACATATGAGAAAGCATTCAATGAACAATTAAGGTGTCACAACAAGAAGCTGATGATTGATGCTTCTCATCTCTCTCTGTTCCTGTCTGTCCCTATCTCTGACTCTCTCTCTGTCTCTGTAAAAAAAAAAAAGAGAAAAAGAAGTAAATGTAATACAAATCCATTGTAATACTACATGCAAGGGTCACAGATGACTCTACTAGTAGCACAGGCTTTCTGCATTACAGTGACAGAGATGAATTACACAGCACAGTGCACTGGGGATATTATGAGGATATATAATTAGTAAGAGTGTCCGTGTCGCTATATAATTGCTTTTTGGTCTTTTAACAAGAATCCTGCCATGCTGCCCTTTAGCGTAACACAGGCTTTGTTCAGTGGTTATTGCTCAACTGCATTTTGCCCAGCATATCAGTAAAACACATTAAAATACAGTGAATCTTTCTGTTGTGAAATTACCCATTCTTTAAATTGTCTCTCTGGAACTGGTCTGAATGTGCAGTCAGAAAACTTTTAGACGAGATTGGGCGCGTTCAGGGTGGTATGGCCATAGATTAGAAAAATTTTAAGATAACTTTAGTGTTCTGAAAATACAGTGGTGTTTCTCCAACCCTAAATAAACTGTGGAATGATAGAAGACAAACTCAGTGTCCACCTTGTCTAAACCTACCATTTGGTATGTAGACAACTTTTTAGATGAAATGACAAGTTATAATGTCATTTTTTAAACCCTATAGCAATAATACTAAAACCAATCTATTCATTATATGTGCCAAGCACTGTTGTAAAGATTTTACATATATTAACATTTAATACTTCCTAAAATTTGACTTTGACAATCATATGAGGAACATATCCCCATTTTACATAGGAGGAAACTGAAAAAAGAAAGGCCAAGTAATGCAGTTGCACATCTGGTAAACAAAGGAACCAGTATTTGAACCCAAGCAGTCTGGCTACTGTAAGGTCGGTGGATAATGGGGGATGGTCATGTGGGAAACTCAGATCCGTGAACTTTGGCTAGGACCACCCACAACCAAGCGCGCCAAAAGAAGTTTCACAGGAACTGTTTGGAAAAAAGCGAACATCTACCAGCCAGTGGGATTTCACCATGTCATGTTAGCTCTACTTCCCTGGAGGGACCCCTTTTAAATATCTCCCACGCAGTTTAATCTGTGCAACTTCCCTGGCCTCCATCTTACCTCAGGGCCAGGGAACCTTGCCAGGCGGGATGCACGCTCTGTACTGAATAAAGCCTTTTGTTATTCCACACTTTGCGGCTCCGAGCCCCGTTCCTTCCTTCTCGGCGGGGAAAAATACCTTACATTTTGGTGCCGAAAACCCAGAAGGAGTTGAAGTCTGCAAGGACCGCTCCTTTCCCCTCTCCTCCAAGAAAGAACCAGGATCTCTGACCTACCACCCACTTCGGCGAACGGTGCGGTAAGTCCCCTGCCTCCGCCTTCCTCTCAGTTCTTTCTGAGACTCCCTGTCCGAAACCGTAGCTACGTCAGGGAACTCTTTCCCATCCATCCGAGTGCGTGTGCTGTGGAGACCTCCCCAAGCACATCCACTTTTCCTTTTCCATCATGGCCAGACCTTGAGTTTTTAGGATGCTAATACTCAAATCTGACCACTCCGAGGACTGAGAGTGGCTGTGGGGGCACAGGAATCTCTCTCCTTAAAAAAGAAGAAACTGTTCTTCTCTGCTGTGGCCAGGCCACAGAACCCACTTAATTAGCCTCCTGAAGGGACTTTTGGTGTTAACACCCTCACCAATTTAACTATCACCAAAAAAGCTGGGAACCGATTGGAGATCTCTTACATACATGGCTTCTAATTATTTGTGCACCTGTCCTTAATCTCTGTGCCGCCTGTTCCACTGTGAAGGCCTTTTTCTGGCCAGAGAAACCTCACCTAAAACCTCCACTCCTGATCTTTCATTCTCCGTGGGCTCCCAACTCTCTCTCCCTCCTGTCTGGCCCCCAGGGACACCTCTCTTGGGACTTTTCTCTGGTCCCTCTGTGGACCTCTTTTGTGCTTGGGTCTCTTCCCTCTGAGAGCCCCCTCCCCTCCCTTTACAAAAACCTGTTTATTATTCACCACTACCATCTCTCTCTCCTCCCCTGCTGGCCAGGGGCCCCTCCCTTCTCCACTGTGTTCTTAAGTCCCTCCTCCGTCAGGCCTTTCTCAGCCTGGCATTGGCTCTTACACCAGTTTTCAGGACGTCCAACCCCAATTTTCTTGCAGGAAGTTCTGGCCCTGTCCTGCCTTTGGCTCCAGCGTTTCCAGCTGGATCTGGGTGCTGGGCTCCACACAAGCCCCCCTCCTTTTATTCTCAATCCCCAAACCCCTATCCGGAACCTGTGAACACGGCATTTAAAGTTTTTAATGGTCCCAACTAGTAGAAACAGGCCAGGCCCGCATGCAGCAGAAGATAACATTCCAAACCCTGGCTCTTGTGGCAGCCCTGAGGCCAGCAGAGCCACCAGCAGCTTGCTTTAAGTGTGGCAAGCAGGACCACTGGCCCCAGCAGGGCCCCTGCCCCCGGCTGCCCACTGAGCCCTGCCCTGACTGCAAGCAGCCCAGTCACTGGTGGAGCAATTGCCCCTTTGGGCAACAGGTTTTTCCTCAGCACCTCTATGTGGAGGACAAGCTGCCCAAATGGGAAGGCCAATCCAGCCAGGTGGGCACATCGCTCAAACTCCTAGGACACGGCATGGACTCGGAGAACCCAGAGTATGCTGCAACAAGTGGGTAAGTCCATCTCATTTCTTGTGGACAGGGGGGCTACCTTCTCTGTTTTGCCTTCATACTCTAGACCTCTAGTTCCCTCACAGGTCTCAGTTATGGGAATGGAGGGGACCCCTTCCTTTCCCCTTTTACGCCACTCCTGACATGCAGTTTTACCTCAAGCTTGCCTCCTTACAGGACCACTGGCAGTCGGAACCACTGGATTCCATCCATCTCCAGCTCACCAAAAGGCTGGACCATACAAATCCCCCTATTGCTCCTTCTTTTTTTAAAATCCTTATAGGACCACATCCGTGAAGTTTCTCCAATCATGGCCACACAGATGTTCCTCCTGACACCCCTCAAAACCACCACCTTCCAATCTCCCCCTCCCCACGATGCCCCTATTCAGTAGGAAGTAGCCAGATAAATAAACAGCGCCCCTTTTCTATTTAACATAAAAGGTCAGAATGTAAAGTCAGTGGATAATGGGGGATGGTCATGTGGGAAACTCAGACCCGCGAACTTTGGCTAGGGCTGCCCACAACCAAGCACACCAAAAGAAGCTTCACAGGAACCATTTGGAAAAAAGTGACCATCTACCAGCCAGTGGGATTTCACCACATCATGTTAGCTCGACTTCCCTAGAGGGACCCCTTTAAATATCTCCCACGCGGTTTAATCCATGCAACTTCCCTGGCCTCCATCTTACCTCGGGGCCAGGGAACCTTGCCGGGCAGGATGCATGCATGCTCTGTACTCAATAAAGCCGTTTGCTATTCCACACTTTGTGGCTCTGGTCTCTTCCTTCCTTCTCAGCGGGGAAAAAGACCTTCCAGCTACATGTGTACAAGTGTGTGTATCAAAAGGAAACAGAATACCAACAGATAAAAGGGTTTTTACTAGAATTTAAACACATGAATGTACATATTTCAGTTACTTTCACTTTTATACCAATGTTAACAATTTGCCCTTGTGGATGAATTTCTTTTGTTGGATCATGAAAGTCAGGCTGGAGGATTGATTACATGGTGAGCCTAAGTGTTGTACAAGCACAGCACTCTGGGAACTCAGTTTAGATTTACAATGAGTTTGTCATATGTCATGTTAAATAGAGGCATAGACAGCTAACTACAGCATTTTTAGCATGATTAATTATATAAGTTTACTATACTCTAGAATTCACTAAATGAATTTACCGTAAGGTATATGCTATTTGGCACAAAAAATTCTCAGCATGAGCCAAAGCAATAGGAGAAAGAAAGGAAATCATGACCCTTTAAATGATTTTAAAGAAAGAATAATCAGAAAGTCTTAATCAAGCTTACAAAACCTCTTTTGAACAAACTGATCTGCAGAATAAAGTCAATTCTAAATCTTTCAGCTGCTGACAAGTTTCCCTTCAGTTCTTTTCCTTTTGAACATCATCTTGTTGATGGTTATTATCATTAGTGCTTTTATTGAGTTACTACAGTAACTAGTACTCCTAGGTACTTTATATATATTATTTCTAATCCTAACCACAATTCTGCAAATTAAGTATTGTTATTCTCATTTTCAATTTAAGAACCAGAGATTCTGAGAGACAAAATAACTTGTCCAAGATTATACTGCCACTTATCAAGATGTAGAGATGAGTTTACTCATTAATAATGAGTATATCATTATTAACACTAAAAATGAACTCCACTGAATGAATCCCATATGCCAACCTCTGTGCCAGGAATTTTACCTTGTCTGTCTTAATAATTTCTTACAATAATCCTATAATATATGTGTTATTATTCCTATTTTACTGACAAGGCTGAATAATGACCCTGCAAATTTGTCAGTTTGAATGACCAGAACCCATGAATACATTATCTTACACTTTGCAGATGTGATTAGTTGAGAATTTTAACACATTGAGTACCAGTAGTTTTATTGCTTGCTTTACCCAGTGGCCAGATAAGTTTCTATTGAATGAGTACAAAAAATGTTTTACATAAATGTTAAAGGCATATTTTAATATTAAATACCCATTGCATTTTGAAATTATTTATTACATGTTCTTATAAGCTATTATCTTTTTTAAATTATGATATTTATAGAACACTGTATAATATGAAAACACAAGAATTCTCATGATCCATCCACAATTAAGATGGAGACTGACCAGGCAGAGGCATAGTGGTGCAGTAGAGTGTAGGCCTGGGATACTGGGGATCAAGATTCAAAACCCCAGGATCACTGGCTTGAGCACAGGCTTACTAGCTTGAACGCAGGGTCACTGGCTTGAGCATGGGATCATAAACATGACCCCATAGTCACTGGCTTGAAACCCAAAGTCACTGGCTTGATCCTAAGTTCGCTGGCTTGAGCAAGGGGTCACTGGCTCAGCTGGAGCCCCCTGGTCAAGGCATGTATGAGGAAGCAACAATAAACAACTAAAGTACTGCAAGGAGAATTGATGTTTCTCATCTCTCTCCCTTCCTGTCTGTCTGTCTCTTATCAGTCCTTCTCTCTGTCTCTCTTGCTAAATAAAAATAAAAGCATTTTAAGATAGAAAGATTATCCTGATTATCCAGGTGGGCCCAATATAATCAGAAGTATCTTTAAGTAGAGGTCTGACTATGGAAAAGGAGTGTCAGAGTGACACAGTATGAGACTGAAGCAGGCCTCCTGACTTTGAACATGGCAGAAGGAGCCACGAGCCAGACTGCCTTTACAGACTTGAAGAGTCAAGCAAATGGATTATTCCATAGGCATTCCAGAAGGAACACAGCCCTACTGACTTATTTTAGTGCATCTGATCTTCATAGCTATGAGATAATAAGTTTGCATTGTTCTAAGTTACTAAATCTGTTGTAATCTGCTATAGCAACAATGGGTTATATAATGTGTCTGATATCACACAATCATTAAATGGCAGACTTAATATTCAAACACACATTTGTCTAACTTCAAAACCTAAATTCTTACCCACTGACTTGCTGGCAGAATCAATCAAACAAGCAGCTTGGCACAGTGTGACCGAAATGTGTTCCTCCCAATCATGATCATAGCGATAAATATCCACCTGGCACTTATTCCTCTTCCTACGAATTCTCAGAATATTTTATTTCTACTTTACAATTCTTTGAAATTTATGCTGTCTAAACACCACCCTTTGGGTAGAGGATGAGAATACAAGAATTGATGATGTTTTTGCCGAATCTTATTCATACAAATATCAGAACTGAGATAGATTACTGTCTCATGGAACTGGCATTCTGGAAATCACGGTTTAAATTGAGGAGGGAAAAACATGTTTAGACAAGAAAAGTTAGAAACATAACCAAATACTGAAGAAGAAAAAAAACACAAAAACAAACAAAATAAAAACCCACATCAGATTGCTAACTATCCCTGAGAGATTTTAACCTGTAATTCTAATTAAAGCATCATGATTGTTATCATGATTACATAACAATATTCTCTGTTTTCTATATTTTCATTGAGGTATTGTTATCTATAGTAACAGATCCTAAATGCAGTGGGACAACATGTAGTGAATAATACGAGTAAGGTTGTATGATTTAGGGTACACCTAGAGACTACATACTCACCTGTCAATGTAATCTCATTTAATGGTCTCCATAACTTGTCCCCTATCTGCCTTCAAAATTCTGGTCCCCTTCTCCCTTTGATCTCTCTTTGATCATATGCTTCCTATTCCCAGCATATGCTCCCCTCCCTCACACCTAGAGAATTTCTATACATCTTTTAATATCAATTTTAGAGCTACCTCTTTATTAAAAGTCTTTCTAAAATCTCCCCCAAATTGTGAAGAATTATTTACCCCTTTGTGACTGTCTTGGTCTACTCAGGTTAATATAATAGAGTATCATAGACTAGATGACTTAAAAGCAACAGAAATTTCTTTCTCACAGTTCTGGAGACTAGGAAGTTCAAGATCAAGGTGCTGTCAGATTTGGTGGCTGATTTGGTCACTTCCTGGTTCATAGATGGCCGTCCTCTTATTGTGTCCTCACATGGTAGAATGGGGCAAAGCTGCTCCCTGGGATTTCTTCTATCAAAAATTTTTAGTTCCATTCATGAGGGCTCCACTCTCATGACCCAATCACCTCACATAAACTCCACATCCGAATCCCATCACACTGGAAGGTAGAATTTAACATTGAATTTGAGGGGACACATTCAGCTATAGCAGTGCTCCACTATGTCACAATCACTCTACTCATATTAAACCTATTACTGTATTTTTTACACATGTCATTCTCTATTAGGTTATAAAAAAGGATTGCAAACTCCAATGTCTTAATGACCAGAAAGAGTGAATGAGTAAAGTAGCTAGTATAGTATTAATATCATTGGGAATGATGGTGAGTGTAGCAAACTAGAAAGTGGATACACTGTACCACCATCAGGAAAATGCAAATAAACTATTTAAACAAACAAACAAAAAAAACCCCAAAACCTTTGGGGCCAAAATTTTGGGGCACTGTTCCTTTCATGCTTAAGCCACTAACATGGTTGTGGATGCTTCAAGATGGAAGGGCAAATTGTAGTGACTAGCTATGGTTCAAAAGAGTTTACATGTGAAAGAGTTTCTTAGTTCAATCCCAGTCTGGCAATCTGCTCTACTGCCTGGGAGAGTAAACCACAACTAATTGCCTTTACCTAAATTTCTAAATTTCTAATTTATCTGAGAAAACAGGAAACAATTTTCTTCCCAGTACCTGATTGCTCACAGATTAATTGTACTTGCATAGAGAGAGTCAAGTGAAGATATGAGTTCTCATAAATGCTATGTTACTCTGTTCAACATCATACAAGAGCTTTTTTTCATTAAGCAACATGCTTAAACTTGGGATTTTAAAATATCTACAACATGTTCATATTTCATAGGCAACTGTTGCATGTGTTCATTGGGTTCTAAATTCATGATATCTCATTGGTTAATTTCCTCACTAATGCTCACAATTCTTTTATAAGATTTATTCAAAATGATACTTTACTTTATTGGGTGTTTTCACTTTCTTTGTTAGATGGTCTCACTTCAAACTACATTTGATGCTATATATGCTAAGAAAGAAATACAACACAGAAGTTTGAGCAATGCCACTAATCAGCTGTTGCTTTGAAGAAATCAACTTTCAGAACTTCCAAGAGAAACATGAAGAATAGACAATTCTGCTGAATTCTCTTAATCCCTTAGAAGATTATCCTTAGTGATCTTTATTACAATTTTAGATACTGCTAAAGTATCTTGTTAGGTAGACAGTGCAATGCATAGATCAATAGTACAGGCTCTGAAGTCAGAGGTCTTGGGTTAAATCTAAGGTCACACTTAATCTCTTAAACTACAGGTTCATTTGTAAAACTAGCTGCCTCATAAGCTTGATAAAAAGATCAAGTGATATAATTTACAAACTACTTAGTGTCAATTCTGACACATAATAAGATTCAACAAATGAGATCACGTACCACTATAATTATTTACCTGAAATTAAACCAAAATATCAGATGACATTTATTTATTCATTTATTTTGGTCATGAATAAGCTTACTTTCTACTATTCCCTATACTAATTGTTTAGAACCTTGAATATTTCTGTTTTATGTACACACAACACACACACATAACAATTTTTAAAATGAGATTATAATAAAAATATTGATCATTTTACCTAAGAGTACCATGACGAGGGAATTATTTCTATGCAAATCCCATTAGTAGTGCCGGAAACTACAGCATAATTCCTACACATACAAGGCCCTACAAACTTATTCAATTACTGACTACTGATGTTTCAAATTTTTATTCAAGCATGGCAAAGAGAATATAGTATGTTCAATCACCAGTTGAGTAATTATAAATAATAAAATTTAATTAAAGACTATGCATAAAGGAAAACTTAGCACTTCCTTGGATTTTGATATGTTCATGCAGCTCGGGACTAGCTGAACTGGCTGTACACAGTAGCACAAAACTTGAGAACTGATCAGAAGCTTAAAAAATCAGCAGATGTCATTAATTCAACATGTGCCTTTTAGCAAGTTAGTCAACTTTAGTGAGACTTAGCTTCCTTACCTACATAGTCTTGGCTGGAACCATTCTTCTCACAATTTCTTCCAGACTTTCAAGTCTGTGTTTACATGATCATCTACTCCACCTTTTCCTATCCTAATGTAATTTAAGGAAAACACATTTCCCCATTAGCAGTGATAGAGATCCTCAGATAGAATGACAGCTGCCACCTACTGGAGAGTATCAGAACTGCTAGTGAGATGGGAGAATGGAATTTGAAGAAATCCTGTCACCCCAAGGTAAATTCTTCAATGCCTTACTAGTGGAGTCTACATTCCTCTTCTTCACTGACTGAACTACTATAACCATCCAAACATGAAATATTAAAACATTTCTGATATTAATTAGAAAACCTCTAATTCAAGATGGATCTCAGATCATTAATGATATGCATATATATTTTATACAGTCAAACAGTGTTCTTAAAACATTTGAATTAGTTGCCAAAACTTGCAATTCAAGACAAATCACAAATTTACAAATTTCTGGATTTCTTTGAAATGACACTACATTGTCCACAGCCTACACTCCCCACCATCTCTAACATTTTCCTCTACACATTGCTCTTTTCTCCTTCCAGTGGAGAAACATTTTTCTTTATCTTAGCTCTTTCAAAGGCAAGAAAACTACAAATAGGCTTTACTTTTTACTTACATCCTATTTCATTCATTTATCATCAGTATGTTATTTGGCCCACCACAACCTTCAGTTTGCTTACCATGGACTGGCCAGTTCAGTATAAATTTTTTCTTTCTGCTTTGTTCCTTTGAGAAATATTTATTTAACCAATTTTTACTCTACTCTTTTTATTTATACAGGCTCAAGTTGATTGCCAGATTTTCCCATCCTCTGAACCTCATTTATTTTAACATATTTTAATATATATAGAGAAAATTGCTTATACTGTATCATGTATTTAAAAGAAAAAAATTCACAACAGACACAAATACTATAAGGTAAATATGAGAAAATATAAACAGAAATTTATATAGAAGACAAAATATTTCTGAAAGATAAAAATAATATCTAAGGATAAGGAACAGTATGCCATACTCATGAATAAGAAGATGTAATAATAGAATGATATCATTTACCCCAAAATTCATTTATAAAGTCAATAAAATTACCAAAAAAAGTTTAACCTTTCTGTGAAGCTTAATAAGGTAATTCTGGCCCTGGCCGGTTGGCTCAGCGGTAGAGCGTCGGCCTAGCGTGCGGAGGACCCGGGTTCGATTCCCGGCCAGGGCACATAGGAGAAGCGCCCATTTGCTTCTCCACCCCTCCGCTGTGCTTTCCTCTCTGTCTCTCTCTTCCCCTCCCGCAGCCAAGGCTCCATTGGAGCGGGGATGGCCCGGGCGCTGGGCATGGCTCTGTGGCCTCTGCCTCAGGCGCTAGAGTGGCTCTGGTCGCAATATGGCGACGCCCAGGATGGGCAGAGCATCGCCCCCTGGGGGGCAGAGCACCGCCCCTGGTGGGTGTGCCGGGTGGATCCCGGTCGGGCGCATGCGGGAGTCTGTCTGACTGTCTCTCCCTGTTTCCAGCTTCAGAAAAATGAAAAAAAAAAAAAAAAAAAAAAAAGGTAATTCTGAAATTTATATATAATTCCAAATGTTTGTTCAAGAGAATTTTCTTTTGGGGGGGGGCAAAAATTTTATTCCTGTCACACAGGAAGTCAACTCTTACAAGCTCCTTCCTTGTCTCCCCACCTGAGCCAGCTCTGTCCACAATCTGTTGTCTTGTGTTTTCTCAGTGAAGGCAACATCCCTGTGGCCGAGACCTCTGGAAGTTATTCCTGACTTTCTCTTTCCCTCCCCCTTCTCTTTCAAACGACCCTGAAGTCTGACCAAGCATCCTGCTTCAGAGTCCACCCACTCCCTCCCGGCCCAGGGCCACTCCTCGGTTCAGGTCACCATAGATTACTTCCGGCTTACTCAGAGGGCGGCCCTTGCTGGGGTCCTGGCTTCTGTTGACTTCCCTCCAGTCTGTTCTTTAAGTCACAGCCAGAACAATTTTTCTAAAATGCAAATCTGGTCAAGTTATTTAAACTTCAATGGCTCTCATTTCTCCTTAACGCTTTGAAAACCCTGAAAATCTGACTACTGTTAACTATTCTCATCTGTTCCTCATTACTTTCTTAGCTAAACTCTAAATTTCAACTCTACTGAATTTTCAGTTCCTTAAAAAATCCAGGTTCTTGCTTTTCTTTTCTTTTTTTTTATAATTTTATTTTTTTAATGGGGCGACATCAATAAATCAGGATACATATATTCAAAGATAACAAGTCCAGGTTATCTTGTCTTATAATTATGTTGCATACCCATCACCCAAAGTCAGATTGTCCTCTGTCATCTTCTATCTAGTTTTCTTTGTGCCCCTCCCCCCACCCCCTTTCCCTCTCCCTTTCCCCCCTCCCCTCGTAACCACCACACTCTTATCAATGTCTCTTACTTTCACTTTTATGTCCCACCTACGTATGGAATAATGCAGTTCCTGGTTTTTTCTGATTTACTTATTTCACTTCGTATAATGTTATCAAAATCCCACCATTTTGTTGTAAATGATCCAATGTCATCATTTCTTATGGCTGAGTAGTATTCCATAGTGTATATGTGCCACATCTTCTTTATCCAGTCTTCTATTGATGGGCTTTTTGGTTGTTTCCATGTCCTGGCCACTGTGAACAATGCTGCAATGAACATGGGGCTGCATGTGTCTTTATGTATCAATGTTTCTGAGTTTTTGGGATATATACCCAGTAGAGGGATTGCTGAGTCATAAGGTAGTTCTATTTTCAGTTTTTTGAGGAACCACCATACTTTCCTCCATAATGGTTGTACTACTTTACATTCCCACCAACAGTGTATGAGGGTTCCTTTTTCTCCAAAGCCTCTCCAACATTTGCTAGTACCTGTCTCGTTAATAATAGCTAATCGAACAGGTGTGAGGTGGTATCTCATTGCAGTTTTGATTTGCATTTCTCTAATAACTAAAGAAGATGAGCATCTTTTCATATATCTGTTGGCCATTTGTACTTCTTCCTGGGAGAAGTGTCTGTTCATGTCCTCTTCCCATTTTTTTATTGGATTGTTTGTTTGTTTGTTTGTTGAGTTTTATAGTTCTTTGTATATTTTGGATATTAGGCCCTTATCTGAGCTGTTCTTTGAAAATATCATTTCCCATTTAGTTGGCTTTCTGTTTATTTTGTTATCAGTTTCTCTTGCTGAGCAAAAACTTCTTAGTCTGATGTAGTCCCATTCATTAATTTTTGCCTTCACTTCTCTTGCCATTGGAGTCAAATTCATAAAATGCTCTTTAAAACCCAGGTCCATGACTTTAGTACCTATGTCTTCTTCTATGTACTTTATTGTTTCAGGTCTTATGTTTAGATCTTTGATCCATTTTGAGTTAATTTTAGTACAAGGGGACAAACTTTTTGGCTTTCCAGTTTTCCCAGCACCATTTATTGAAGAGGCTTTCTTTTCTCCACGGTGTGTTCTTGGCCGCGTTATCAAAAATTATTTGACTATATATATATGTGGTTTTATTTCTGGGTTTTCTATTCTGTTCCATTGGTCTGAGTGTCTATTTTTCTGCCAATACCATGCTGTTTTGATTGTCGTGGCCCTATAATATAGTTTGAAGTCAGGTATTGTAATGCCCCCAGCTTCATTCTTTTCCCTTAGGATTGCTTTGGTTATTTGGGGTTTTTTATAGTTCCATATAAATCTGATGATTTTTTGCTCTATTTCTTTAAAAAATGTAATTGGAATTTTGATGGGAATTGCATTAAATTTATATATTGCTTTGGGTAATATAGCCATCTTGATTAATTTATTCTTCCTAACCAAGAACAAGGAATATTCTTCCATCTCATTATATCTTTTTCGATTTCCCTTAACAATGGTTTATAGTTTTCATTATATAAGTCCTTTACATTCTTTGTTATATTTATTCCTAAGTATTTTATTTTTTTGTTGCAATCGTGAAGGGGATTATTCTTTTGAGTTCGTTCATAGTTGTTTCATTGTTGGCATATAGAAAGGCTATTGACTTCTGTATGTTAATTTTGTATCCTGCGACCTTACTGTATTGGCTTATTGTTTCTAGTAGTCTTTTTGTGGATTCTTTGGGGTTTTCGATGTATAGGATCATATCATCTGCAAAAAGTGATACCTTTACTTCATCTTTTCTGATATGGATGCTTTTTATTTCTTTGTCTTGTCTGATTGTTCTGGCTAGAACCTCTAGTACCACATTAAATAAGAGTGGAGAGAGTGGACAACCCTGTCTTGTTCCTGATTTAAGGGGGAAAGCCTTCAGTTTAGTGCCATTTAATATGATGTTAGCTGATGGTTTATCATATATGGCCTTTATCATGTTGAGATATTTTCCTTCTATACCCATTTTGTTGAGAGTCGTAAACATAAAATTGTGTTGTATTTTATTGAAAGCCTTTTCTGCGTCTATTGATAAGATCATGTGGTTTTTGTTCTTTGTTTTGTTGATATGGTGTATTACGTTAACCGTTTTACGTATGTTGAACCATCCTTGAGATTCTGGGATGAATCCCACTTGATCATGATGTATTATCTTTTTAATATGTTCTTGTATTCGATTTGCAAGTATTTTGTTTGGTATTTTAGCATCTGTATTCATTAGAGATATTGGTCTGTAGTTTTCTTTTTTTGTGCCATCCTTGCCAGGTTTTGGTATGAGGGTTATGTTGGCCTCATAAAATGTGTTTGGAAGTATTGCTTCTTCTTCAATTTTTTGGAAGACTTTGAGTAGAATAGGAACCAAGTCTTCTTTGAATGTTTGATAAAATTCGCTGGTAGAGCCGTCAGGGCCTGGACTTTTATTTTTGGGGAGGTTTTTAATGGTTTTTTCTATTTCTTCTCTATAATAGGTCTGTTTAGGCTTTCTGCTTCTTCTTGACTCAGTCTAGGAAGGTTGTATTGTTCTAGGAATTTATCCATTTCCTCTAGGTTGTTGAATTTAGTGGAATAAAGTTTTTCATAGTATTCTACAATAATTCTTTGTATATCTACAGTGTCTGTGGTGATTTCTCCTCTTTCATTTTGGATTTTGTTTATATGAGTTCTTTCTCTTTTTTCCTTGGTAAGTCTTGCCAAGGGTTTGTCAATTTTATTGAACTTTTCAAAGAACCAGCTCTTTGTTCTATTAATTTTTTCTATAGTTTTACTGTTCTCTATTTCATTTATTTCTGCTCTGATTTTTATTATCTCCTTTCTTCGGCTGGTTTTGGGTTGTCTTTGTTCTTCTTTTTCTAGTTCCTTAAGGTGGGAAGTTAAGTGGTTCACTTGGGCTCTCTCTTGTTTGTTCATATATGCCTGAAGTGATATGAACTTCCCTCTTATCACTGCTTTTGCTGCATCCCATAGATTCTGATATGTCATATTGTCATTTTCATTAGTCTGTATATATCTTTTGATCTCTGCACTTATTTCTTCTTTGACCCATTCATTTTTTAAAAGTATGTTGTTTAGTTTCCACATTTTTGTGGGATTTTTTTGCTCTTTTTTGCAGTTGAATTCTAGTTTCAAGGCTTTATGATCAGAAAATATGCTTGGTACAACTTTGATTTTTCTGAATTTGCTGATGTTGTTTTTGTGGCCCAACATATGGTCAATTCTTGAGAATGATCCATGTACACTGAAGAAAAATGTATACTCAGTCACTTTGGGATGAAATGTCCTGTAGATGTCTATCATATCCAGGTGCTCTAGTGTTTTGTTTAAGGCCACTATATCTTTGTTGATTCTCTGTTTGGATGACTGACCTAGAGCCGTTAGCGGTGTATTGAGGTCTCCAAGTACGATTGTATTTTTGTCAGTTTTTATTTTAAGGTCAATAAGTAGCTGTCTTATATATATTTGGTGCTCCTTGGTTTGGTGCATATATAATAAGAATTGTTATGTCTTCTTGATTCAGTGTCCCTTTAGCCACTATGAAATGGCCATTTTTGTCTCTGAGTACTTTTGTTGTCTTGTAGTCAGCATTATCAGATATGAGTATTGCTATGCCTGCTTTTTTTGGATTTTATTTGCTTGGAGTATTGTTTTTCAGCCTTTCACTTTGAATTTGTTTTTATCCTTGTTACTTAGATGAGTTTCCTGTAGGCAGCATACAGTTGGATTTTCTTTTTTAATCCATTCTGCTACTCTGTGCCTTTTTATTGGTGAGTTTAATTCGTTTACAATAGTGTAATTATTGACGCTTGTGAGTTCCCTATTGCCATTTTATAGATTGCTTTCTGTCAGTTTTGTGTCTTGTTTGATCTTTCTCTTTCGTTTTTCTATCTTTTGTTTTTATTTGGTTGTATTCCATACATCTTTCCTCTGTTGCTATCTTTTTTATCTCATGTGCTTCTGTAGTGGTTTTTTCAATGGTGGTTACATTTAAGTAATGAAAAGGGTTCCTACCCTGTTCATTGTAGCGCACTATTTTGTGAGTACTTTTGCACTCCATCGTCCTTTGCTACTGTTAATCTCCACCCTCTCCCCCCCTTTCTTTTTGTTGTTGTCACAGTTTAAATTTGGTTTTATTGTGTTCTTCTTGGAGCTTTTATTTGTGGCTTTATTTTTTTTTGTTCTTTGTATCTGATTGGAGAATCCCCTTTAGTAATTTCTGGAGTGGGAGTTTTCTGATGATAAATTCCCTCATCTTTTCTGTATCTGTAAATATTTTTATTTCTCCTTTATATTTGAAGGATAGCTTTGATGGGTATAGTATTTGTGGCTGAAAGTTCTTCTCTTTCAGGACTTTAAATATTGGGGTCCACTCTCTTCTAGCTTGTAGAGTTTCTTCTGAGTAATCTGATGATAATCTAATGGGCCTTCCTTTATATGTTGTATTCTTCTTTTCCCTGGCTGCCTGGAGAATTTTTTCTTTGCTGTTGGTTTGTGCCAATTTCATTATGATGTGCCTTCGAGTAGGTTTGTTGGGGTTAAGAAAACTCGGAGTTCTGTTTGCTTCTTGAACTTGAGGCTTTAGTTCTTTCCACAGGCTTGGGAAGTTCTCATCTATTATTTGTTTGAGTATGTTCTCCATTCCATTTTCTCTCTATTCTCCCTCTGATATACCTATTATTCTTATGTTATTCTTTTTGATGGAGTCAGATAATTCTTGTAGGGCTATCTCATTTTTTTTAATTTTTGAGTCTCTTTCTTCTTCTCTCTGTTGTGCCTCAAGTTGCTTGTCTTCTATATCACTAATCCTCTCTTCTATCTGGCCTGTTCTATTAGCTAAGCTTGTTACCTCGTTTTTCAGCTCGTGAATTGAGTTTTTCATTTCTGTTTGATTTGTTTTTATAGTTTCAATTTCCTTGGAGATATATTTTTTGTGTTCATTGAGTTGTTTTCTGAGCTCCCTAAATTGCCTTTCTGTGTTTTCTTGTATATCTCAGAGTATTTTTAGGATTTCTATCTTGAATTCTCTGTCATTTAGCTCCAAGGTTTCCAATATATTAAATTTTTTCTCCATAGATTTTTCCTCATCTGTCTGTGTTACCTCTCTTTCTTTTGTATCCATGTTATTCGATTTTCTCTTCCTTAATGGCATCTGAGGGTGGTTTTGTTGGTAGTATTAATGAGATTTAATATATAATAAAAAGTTAAAAAAATAAAAAATCGAAAAAAGTTGTGTTTTTTTAAAAAAATTAATAATGAAATAAATAAAAATAAAATTAAAATTAAAATAAAAAAAAAAGGAAATTATTCCCCCCCTCCTTTTTTCCTCTCTTCTCCTCTACCCTCTTTCTTGCGAAAATCTTGTGGTGAACTGTGAATTATATTGTTTTAAATAGAACAAACAATTCCTGTAATAAAGGGCCTGAATTGGGGAAAAGTAATAAAGGGGGAAAAAATAAAAATAAAAAAAATAAAAATAAAAAAGGGGGGGTATGGACCCACAAAAAGCAAATAAGGAAAAAATTTGGATCAAGAATAAAATGATTTGCGTTTAGGTTTTGGTTGACTAAGAGTTATGATTAGAGGAATAAGAGGGAAACAGGAAAATGGGAAGACAAATTAAAAAATTACTATTGTATTTAGTGGAACAAGAGCTTGATAAAATGGAGAGCCAGGGATGGGAGCACTGCTAGTGAGTTAAAAAGATGAAGTAAAAATCCCCCAAAATGCCACAAACATAAGTTTGAGTCCCAGATAAGATAATTTGTTTGCTATTGAGGTTTGAATGAGAGGAGACGTAAAGGAGAAAGGAAGAAACTAATATAGAGGGAGAAAAGAAAGAGAGAGAGAGAGAGAAAAAAGAGGGAACCACTAAAAGAAGAAAAAAGAAAAAAGAGGAGAGAGAGAGAGAGAGAGAGAGTTAAGGGTTTTGGAGTGCAACCCTCATAGAGATAAAGGAAGAGGAAAGAAAAGATAATGGAAGATATAACACTTATGGGTAATGTAGTTCAAGGAGAGGAGAAAGTAAGACTGGTAGAGAGTTAAACGACCAAATTGGAGGAGGAAAAAAAAATCAAGGATGAAGATAAGAGAAACAAACGAACAAATATAATAAAATGGGATAGGTTATAAAGTCTGTGGATTATTCTTGATTTTGAGAGGTTATCTTCTTGCTTTTTCTTTTCTCTCCCTCTTCCTGGTCGGTGACTCTGTACCCTGGGTTCTGCCCCTTTGGCACGCTCAGGTAGAGGTTTGCAGTTGATAAGTCTCTATGGCGATGTCATGTATTGTGCTTTAGTCACGTTGGCAGTTGAGGCTCATTAGCATTTATAGGCTCCGACAGTGAGAGAGTCCGTGTTCCTGGAGCCTCTCTCCTAGTCTTTCCTTCCTCAATTAGTATTCTGATAATTCAGCTATGGGGTTGCTGCTGCCTCTGCCTGGATAGTAAGAGTCTCAAAGAGCTGGCAACTCCCCACTCTATTTCCACTCAGCACAGGGCTCTGGGTAAGGCTCAGTCAGTCAGAGTTGCTAGCATAATCAGCCAGGGCTTCCGCCCACTCAAAGACCTCTGGCTTTGCCACTCTGTCTGGTAACATGGGCGGGCACCCACTCCCGGGGTGCTTGGAGGAAACTCTCGCTCACTATCTGCACAAGCAGATCAGGATGTCAGGCCAGAAGTCTCGCCCTCTGAGTGAAACCCCCCGCCCTCACTGAAAAGTTCCAGCATTGGAATTGGCTCTCGCTCCGTCCCGTCCCCGTGTGCGGCTTTTTCAAGGCGCTGGGGTGGCCTGATATTCCGCTTTCAGCCCACACAAAGGCCCCTGACTCTTCCCCTCTGTGGGATAACATGGGCTCGCACTCCTGAGATGTTGGGAGGTATCTCTTGCACACTCTCTGTGTGCGCCGACCAGGATATCAGTCCAGCCACCTCACCCTCTGAGTGAAACCCATCCTGCATGGACAAGTTCCAGCATTGGAATTAGTTCTCGCTCCCTTCCCGTGCGCGGCTCCCTCAGCGCGCTGGGGTGGCCCGAGATTCCGCTTTTGGCCCACACAAAGGCCCCTGACTCTGCCCCTCTGTGGGATAACATGGGCGGGCACTGCTGAGGCACTTGGAGAAATCTCTCGCTCACTCTCCGTGCGCGCAGACCAGGATATCAGACCAGTGGCCTCACCCTCTGAGTGAAACCCCCACCAGCACGGAAAAGTTCCGCCGTTGGAATTAGTTCTCACTCCCTCTGTGCACAGCTCCCACAGGGTGCTGGGGCAGCCCGGAGATTCCACTTTCAGCCCACACAAATGCCTCTGACTCTGCCTCTCTGTGGGACAACACGGGCGCACACTCCCGGGGCTTTGGAAGGAATCTCTCGCCCACTATCTGCGCGTGCCGACCAGGAGATCGGGTAAAATGGCTTCCCCGCTTGTCTTTCTTTGTCTGGGTTTGGCGCGAGTGTTAGCTGTATTGCCCAGGTTGCCCCAGGAACAGTTTTTCCTCGGCTTGGATCTCCGTGCCACAGCCTGGTTCGGCCGTTTGTGCCACAGCCTGGATCTATTCACCCCCTTTGCCTGCCTTAGTTTCTATATTCTCAGTTTCCAGTGAAAGCCGCCCTGTTTAAGTTAGTGATGAAGGCAGAGCATTTCTTACTCCCTATTTCCTTTGGGGTTTGGTTGTATATTTAGCCAATTTTTCGCTTGATCATACCTTCGGGTGTATTGCGAAACATCTGGAGACTCCAAGGATAGGTTTTTCTGTTTCTGGTTGAAGATCTTGTTGAGTTTTGGGGGAGGTTTATCGGTATCGCTTCCTACCCCGCCATTACTCTGATGTCATCTCTCAAGAGAATTTTCAAAAAGAAAAGAGTAGTCCGACTTGCCCTAAAAATATCAGGACTTTAAGCTAAGGAAGTAAAGATAATAAGGTACTGAAACAAGAATCAAGAGACCATTCTTAAATTAACACACATGCAGCCCTAGTCTCCATATGTATCTCCATGTGGTCTCCAAATATCACTTTCTACTAAAATGAACCAGACCCCGAAATAGCTGATTCCAGGTCTGAGAGTATATTTATATGATGATTCCCCAAAGCAAGGAAGCTCTAAATACTTTTAAGGTCATGCAAAAGGACATAAGATCCCATATAAAAAGGCTCCCACAGTCTAAATATAATCTAAATATTGGTAAAAACAACAAAAATGATTGAGGTAAATATTTATATATCCTTGAGATAACAATGATACTACACAACTACAAAATAAACCTTTTAATTTATTTATTTTTTGAGGGATGTTAGAGAAGCAAGTCATTTTCATAACTAAAAATAAATATAAAGAATCAAGTATTTATCCTGCCTTTCCAATAAAACTGCAGCTCAAGGAATCCAAACAGGTAATGAGAATTAAAAAAAAAGAAAAAGATTTCAGATAATAAACAAAGAATGTATGACAGAATTAGAATATCAGCATTGTGTATCCCTTAATGAAATAATCTAGGCAATGATTACAAATATCACACACACAAAAGGATATTGCTTGCTTTCCAATAGAAATACATCTCAAATGTATGCATTGGATTTCAATTTATAGGGGTGACTGAGTGATGACAAAGAGAGTCTAAATGCCAATGAAAGAAGATTTTATTACTTACATTTCCCAAGAGTAATGGGCATACCACAGCACTCAGAACCTCATGGGAAAGCAGCAGGTTTTTTAAGAGGCAGAAGGAGCAAAAGGAAAGTATGGCCCACATATTTATTACATTTTCTGGGAGAAAGACAAGGCAAAGCAGGAGAAACGGTTTAGGATTTGCTAGTGTGAATAATGATGGCAGGCTCTGGCCCCTTGGAATGGTCTTTAGTTTTCTGGTACCAAACCCTGGGTGATTAAAGAAGCAAAATCTTGAGTCTCGACATGTAAGAGTCAGATAGAGGAGCTGGGTCAAATTGGGGCTCTAGATTGGTTAGTGTTTTCCCCACTAGCAAGATCACAAATGCCAGAGCATTGAGAGTGCAGAAAATAAGAAAAGATATTACATATTACCACATATGATATATTATTTTCCCAAAACTGAACCTGAAATGTACTTATTAAGCAGTGGTGAGATTCAAATAATTTAACAACCAGTTCTCTGCCCTAATGACCATTTTAAGTAAAAAAAAAAAAGATATAGCTAGTGCTCGACTTATGACCATGATTGGTTCCGACAGACTGGTCGTAACACGATTTGGTCGTAAATTGAGTAGGCTATATGTACAGTACTATGAAATGATGTTATAAAAATCTTTAAGTCATATTTTATCATAATTTTCTTTCATTATTATTACATATCATAATTTTCTTTGTTCATTTTATGCCATTTGTATTATCTCTACACCATTTTGTTTCTTATTTTTACATTTTTCAGGTTTAAGTAAAACACTGCATTACCAGTACAACTGGTTTAATATTTGCAAAGACAATTTCCTCTTGGTAGACATCTTGGGAGGGGTTTGATGAAAAATATCCAAGACACAAAACACAAATTGCTGTACTGAGTCTGGGATAACAGTTGAAATGGTGCAGGTGGAGTTGGTAGGGCTGCGGGAAGTTGGTCCACACTGTCATACGCCCAGCTGGGCATCACTTGCACTGCCAGACACGGAGCAGTCATGGCTAGCGATTGTAGTTGTAAAGTTGAATGGTCGTAAGTTGCATAGGTCGTAAGTTGATCAATATTTATATACTGAAAGGTAGTTTTGTTTTGTTTTTTTTGTATTTTTCTGAAGCTGGAAACAGGGAGGCAGTCAGAAAGACTCCTGCATGTGCCCGACCGGGATCCACCCGGCACGCCCACCAGGGGGTGATGCTCTGCCCATCTGGGGCATTGCTCTGTCGTGACCAGAACCACTCTAGCACCTGGGGCAGAGGCCAAGGAGCCATCCGCAGTGCCCAGGCCATCTTTTGCTCCAATGGAGCCTTGGCTGCGGGAGGGGAAGAGAGAGACAGAGAGGAAGGAGAGGAGAAGCAGATGGGCATCTCTCCTGTGTGCCCTGGCCAGGAATCAAACCCGGGACTTCCGTACGCCAGGCCGACGCTCTACCACTGAGCCAACCGGCCAGGGCCTGAAAGGTAGTTTATTATTTCATGCATTTAATAAAAGAACAATAAAAGAGGTGCACAAAACTAGATTGTTATGAGAGTTTTAAAATATTAGTAAAAAGATATTAAATAATACCTAAAAAAATGATAAAACTTTTTTAAGATATTTCCATATTGCTTCTTGATTGGCGTCCTCACTTGTAATTTTCTTCGCTTTTATCCGAGCATCATAAGTTGTGTGTGATTTATCCTTAACCATCTTCTCACTATAGGAATATGATCCCATTCCTTTACCTATAGATGGAATGAATATTACTATGGGTGCTTAGAATACACTATTGCGCATATGAACATTAAAAAAAGAGTAAGAAATGTAAATTTGTGATTTCCACATTCAGCGGCTACTGAGGCGCCCACTTTAGAGAGAACCCTGATTACAAGTGCCATTTTAACACCCAGTTCACTGAGCTCAACAAAAAAACTAGGTATTGGTTCTACTGAACTGGTGTGAACTGGTTGAATTCCACCACTGATATTAAGTATTATTACCAAAAACAATTCATCTGATCAAGATTCTGGATGTAACTGCAGGATATAAAGTGCTAAGAGGAAGTTGTTAAATGACACCTTAGTACATTTAGCAAAATCCAAACCATAGGAAACTCTCAAGACAATCCCATTTCTTAAAAATAAAAAATTGCAAAAATAAATAACAAAGTGGAAACATATGAAACAACAGAGACCACGCATCAAACAATTGCAATCTTTAAAACTTGTTTGGATCCTGACACAAATAAATAAATGGAAAAGTATATAACAGAATCGGGAAAATTTGGACCATAACTGGATATGTAATTATATTTTTAAATTATTATTTATTAAGTATTGTTAAAACTGTATGATAGGTACATCAAGGTTTATTGGGTTATTGTTCTAATTTTTATTAGTTTTTAAATTATTGCATAAGAAAAAGCTTAAAAAATAGAAAACTTGAAAAATTAAAGTCTAACTACATCCATTTTTTGTAAGAATGTAGCACTCTGGGAATATAAATGGGTCCCTCCACTTTAGAGAACAATTTGACAATATCTGGTAAATTTGAAGACAGGATTCTACATGACACCATTTCACATTTAGTTTTGCATTATACATGCGAATACATATACAGGATTGCTGTTACTCCTTGCCAAAAAAAAAAGAGCTGATGAGGATAAATGAATCCACATAGAGAAAATATTCCAAAATGTTAAAAGAAATTTATGAGAGCTTCATGCCTCATCATGACTAAATCCCAGAGTTATAATTTTGAACTAAAAGAAAGCAAGTTGCCAAATAATAGGTGTAATATAATTTACATATAAGCTTATATAAAGCTTGAAAACAAGCCAAAATAAACTATATAATATTTATGATGACATAACATTATATGAAATATATGTAGTTATGGACAGTAGTTACCTCTGGGAAGGCACTTCCAGCAGATAAATACTGTATACTGCTCACAAAAATTAAGGGATATTTCAAAAATGAATATGAAGCTATAAAATATCCCCCATTTTTTGTGAGCAGTTATATGTAAGAAGTATTTCATCTCTGAAGTGAAAATTAAAACTGAAAGAAATACAGTTGACTCTTGAACAATGCATTATCTGAAGACACTCACCCGTGCACAGTGGAAATCTAAATATAACTTCTAACACTATAGTCTGCACTCCACATCCATGGATTCAACCAACTGTGGATGGAAAACAGTATTTTCAATCTGAAGTTGGGAATTTGCAGTTGAAAATGTGAAAATAATTTTCCATCTGAGGTTGGTTGAATCAGCAGTTCATTGAATCTGTGTTTGATTAAATCCACAGATGCAAAACCCACAGATAGGAAGGATGGAAGGGCTGACTGTATTTATTGGGAAAAAATCTGCTTATAAACAAACATGGACAATTCCAACCAGTGTTGATTAAGGGTCAACTGTATAGCAAATTGTAAAATTTACCAACTCTGGATGGTGACTACTTTGTGTTTTGCTATATTATTTGTCACAATTGTCAGAGTATTTAAAATAGTTCATCTCAAATAAAAATGGTGATGCTTTTTGCATCAATAATGAAAGATTGGAATGTTGTAGCTGTTTCAAAATTGCCTATAAATTTACTAGTAATTTTAAATAAATATTATTAACAAATTAATAATTGAAGCCAATGTAAACACAATAATCAGTCAAAGGAATCGAGCGTTTGCACCTCGATGGTGTTAAATGGGTACTATGACATTCAAATAGCACCTGAGCAAAGGCTTAGCTTTAACTGCTGTTAAAAGGGAATAAGCATAAATCATTGTACTAGTTTCAATTTTTATTGTAAATGGTGAAGATTGGCTGCTGTTAAAAGGGAATAAGCATAAATCATTGTACTAGTTTCAATTTTTATTGTAAATGGTGAAGATTGGTTGCCTAAAACAGTTTCCACTTTTAATGTGAAACATTTTTTAGCGTTAGCTTGATTCCGTACGGGGACTGCATTATTGGATGTCTCGTATGTACAATTGCTCATTTGTAATACATTTTTAAAAGCTCAAATGAGATATTTGCTTCTTCTTTACATTACATTTAAAATTAGCTTGTGGAAAACAGACACTTCAGTGACAACTGTATCTAAATACTGAAAGCAGTAGGAGCTGCAAAACAATCTACTCCTTGTTGGTTACAATGGTTTCTTTCCAAAGAAAAGGATATTTTAAATGCTCAGAGGTTGTTTTCTTCCTCTTTTCCTCCTTTTGAATCTTACTTTCTATCCTTATTTTTTGTTATTAGTGTTGTCCTAGAAAGGATGACCTATGACATATCTTCAATTAGGAGAAAGTTTCTTTTAATACTGTAGCCATTTTAATGTCAGCAGTTGGCACTGAACATGTTCATTCTCACGGAGAGCAATGTGTGAAATGTGCTACAGAACCGTGCCACAGGCATGACTCCACAAAGATGCCTTCTGTTGCACAGCCAAAGCCTGTCAGCAGTATCTCTGTGGTGCAGCAAGAACATCTTGGTAAATGGAGACAGAAGGCTATCCTCTGAGCGTGGCAAACACTCAGCCTCTGAGGGGGCTGTTATTTGTATCTTGTTAAGGAAGCAATAGAAATATGCTTGGTAGAATCTCTGAAAGAAAGCTTAGTCAAAAATCTCTAGAATCCCTGCCTCTTTAATTTCAGGCTGTTAAAATGAGAAAGACCTCTCTCTCTACTTGTATGAGTGATGAGATGACACAATCACCCAAGAGTGATGAGCTTAGAGTTGACACCACTTTTATAGTGTTGAAAAACTCATGTGGTCTTCAGAAGTAAAACCCTATGTAGATGTGTTTGTGTGCGTGTGTGTGTGTGTGTGTGCACACATGTATGAGTGTGTGTCTGTATGGGGACATTAGCCCGGTGCTTTACTGTTCAGACAATGATGCAAAATGTACAAAATGGAAAATCATTAAGATTTGGAAAGGATCATCAGATTCTGTCCTCCTTCCTGGTCCTAAATTGGAACACACCAGAAAAATGACCTCAATTATATAGGAGGGCAGAGTGTGTGAGACTACAGCTGTGCTTAAACCGAAACAAAGACAACCTTCCTGCACCGTCCTCTGTTGCCCTTTCATTGGGTTTCCTCCCCATAAAAGGACTGGAATGCAATAGATTCATGAATTCTCTAATATCTTTTTGTTAATCTATGTTTTTGCCTTCTATTTTATTTTTGTTGTTCAGTTCTCATTCCTTTTCTAATTTTCTCTCTCCTGCTTGTAGCTTGACATTTATAATAACCTTTTCATCTGGTTTCTACCCCATACCACATGTTTGCATATTTATTCTCATGACTTGTGGCTATTGCAATTGTCACAATACTTTGCTAGCTGTTTTTTTTTTATCTTGTAACAACATCATAGCTTGAATGTCTTTAAGAAAATAAAACAATATAAATGCATTCTCATATTAAACCACAATGTCTGAAATAAGTCAACATTTCATAATTTTTCATGCAATCCTGAAAGTTAATGTGTCAGTTAACAATTTCAGGGTTTTCTCGAAAAAAGAACACACAAAGAGTAGTTTTACCAAAGTGAACATAAAATGCATATCTAATTTTTTGAGACTGAAAAATATGTAATTAATTAATTCCTGCAAAAAAATTCTCATCTTATGCTTGCAATTAATTCAACTGAAATCTTAGGTTTATTTTTCAGTTTTCTTTAGGTCTACAGAGTCTATAATTTAGTCCTAGGGGGTGACAGTTTGTAATATTTCTTGGACTAACAAGAAAATCACTGCACATGTTCAGCTTCTTGTTGTCTTTATAAACTTTCATTGATCTAATATTTTCCCACAGTTTTTCAAGGTAATTAATGAAAAATATGACAGTTTTATGTCACGGGGCCACCAATTCTATCTCTTAAATCTTTCAGTTGTTTCTGCACAGAAGAGTGAATACATGGGATTGTTTTCAGATCTGGGTGAAAGAAAACAGTTCTTTCATCTGCAGGAGTCTAATCCATCCTTATAACCAGCCCAAGTCATGTATTCTTCCTCAAAATGTGTTTACAGGGTGTTTATTTGTTTGTTCAAGCTCTGTTATTTATGTAATGCTGTGGTGCATCTAAGATCCAAATTCTGATTCTGAAGAACTGACCAAGTCAGCTGACTAAGCCTGGAGCCACAACTTGCTCATTGTCACACTTCCATTACCAGCACAAGTTCATCTCATTGAACAGCACTGGGTAGCACTTCACAAATATTCATCTCCACTATAGCCTTTCAAATAAGTTTGACTTTTATCCCCATTTTAAGGATAAAGAAAATAAGGCACAGAGATGTTTAGTGACCTTGCTCAAGGTCATCAGACAGCAAGCAGTAGAGCCAGGCTCCAAGCCTCAACTGTTGTTATGGTAGTTTTTACGTCGACACTACACAGCTCCTATTGCTTCTATATATAAAATACAAGCCTCTGGATGGGAAAAAAAAATAGAAAAGAGAAAGGGAGGAAAGAAGAGAGGGTGAGAAGGAAGCAATTTAAAAAATACATGAACCTAAAAATATCATTAGTGATTCAGAGATAAAATTTGGATTTAGATTTTCTTAATATTATTATAATTATGTAGCACCATTTGGAGTAAATTCTTATCTTTTAAATATATTTTGATAACTATTAAATATAGGTAATATTTATTTAAATTTTAAAGTATAATAATATAATAAATGCCCACAAAACTACCACTCATTCAGACACTAGAATGTGAGTCTACCTGTGTGTACTAACATATCTTATCATCCTATTGCCCCTTGGAAAGAAGTAACAGCGACACTGAATTTTGTGCATGCCATTCTTTTTCTTTCTTCATACAGTTTTATCACACATATAGGCAGCCTAAACAAGATTGTTTAGTTTTGCTTGGTTTTGAGTTTTATCAAATTGGTATGATACTCTATAAATTTCTGTCATTTTGCTTTATTCCATTTCACATTTTATACTTCTAAGACTCATCTCTGTTGAATAAACTCTTCTTGATAAAATGTTTTACAGTCTTAGAGCACTTTTATGTAAATTATCTCATTTCACTCAGATAGTAATTCACTGGAAATAGGTAAATTGGTCTGATTTTTCCTATTCCATTTATAACAATAGTCTCAGAGACTGTGCTGGCAGCCACTAGCAGTTCTGAATTTTAGCAAGGCCACGATATGCATCACGACGCACTGGTCAGGATGGGCACTGAGTCTTAACAAGGCTACATTACGAACTTGCATATCAATGAATATGTTTAAAAACTTGTAACTATAAATTTATTTTTCATGAAGTTTGGGTGTTTTCACATTACATTGAAAGAAAAAAAGTAAAATAAAAAAATCAGTACATTTTCCTTAAGATTTCTTGAGGGGGAATATCTCATTTTCACATGTGTGGCACATAAATAAAGCTTTGTATTCATTCCAAATATGAATGTCATGTCTATTTCACCATATTCTGTAAGATATAGTAAATAATAGCATATATAACCCCCCCATATGTCTGAGGACAGATTCTGTCTTTTATTCCTGTCCATATCCTGTTCAGACCACCGTTTCACTGCCTAGCAGGCCTGTGAGGCTGGAAGAGACCGATGTTCCTGTGCTTCCATGGGTCTGTGTTATTTCTCGGTGCTGTGCTAATATCTACCTTAAGAAGCAGCACCAGTTAGCAGAGAAATTAGAATTCTGCTTCCTAAATGAGATGTTCAAAACAAACATGTCAATGGTTCATAATTCTTGTGAGCACACTAAGAACACAAAAACCTTCTGTGGACTAAACTAAAAGAATGTTAAATTCTCTGGTGGTTTCCTCTATGGCACTGGACTGATAGCTCCTTGTCTAACATGATATATTTACTGCAATGCTGATGCTTTCTCCATGGCTATTTACTAAAGCTATGTCTGCATTTGCTAACTAATGACACTGACAGGGAAATTCAGGGCACCGTCCCTGAAACTATTGGGAAAGGGGTGCGAGGTAAACGTAGCACATAAACTTTTCAAGTTTATTCTTGCTCATGGTTTATTTAACTAATTTAACTGCTTAACCCCCAAAAGATTAGTCATTACCATCCAAGGAGTAAAATGTGTGCATGGACCAGCAGCGGCATGTTCTGTAAACATAGTGAGAACTGGCTAGTGCTAAACACTCAGACTGAAGTGTTCACAACCTTACAGTCAAGACCAAGTCACCGGTCTCCCCAAGGAGCCAAAGAAACTGGCCACCTTTGAGTTTATATGACTTAAGAAAAAAAAAAAAAGTAGGGCAGAGTTTTGTTTTGTTTTTTGCCTCATTAGCTTGATGTGTAGTAAAGAAGTCAAAAGCACTTGATTTGGAGTCAAATGAACTTGGGTTTAAGCTTCATCTTTGCCACTTACTAAATCTGAAACTTAAGAAAGTTAGGTAACCTTTTTGAAACTCAGTTTCCAACCTTAAAATATGGGAATATTTTAATGGTTTTTATTTTACAGGGTTGTCGTTGTATCAAATGAGGTAAAGCAATTGGATCTCCTGACAGCACATGACATGTAGCAAGTATGCCATAGAGCAGAGTGAGCTGTTGGGTGATCGAACCATCCCGCTGCAGCAAAGAGCTCCATCATCCTTGCCATTCATTCTAGGACCATGTTTTCCTGCAGACAGAGAGTTGCTGGTTGCATTCTAAGACGTCATTTTGTGTTTGGATTCCACGTGGCCCCCGGTTGGAGCAGAGGGACAGGAGTCAGTGTTCAGCCGCACACGGGGAGCAGCCAGTTTGCACTAAGGTTGCACTTCCTTTGTTCAGCCATCTGACAAGCAGGAAGAGGCCCAGCAGCTTTTTCTCCTCAGGGTCACACCGACGGAGAGTTGTAGACACGACCAACTTTCATTTTGCCTCCTCGTGGTGATCATTGTTTTTTTCTAGGGCTTCATGTTTTCTTTTTTGCCAAGTTCTTTTCATGTTCAAGTTGGGCAAGATGTACCTGCACAGCAGGAATGCTTTCCCCTCCTGATGAGCCCCTTTTTCTTGTTTCTATACCACATGGTTGAAGCTAGTTGTTTTGTGAAACAAACAGGCTAGGCCACAGTTAGGGCAAACAGGATGGGTTCCTCCTCAGGGGTGGTAACTAGAAGGGAGAGTCCTGCATGAGATTTGCTCTCTCTCACCCAATTACTCTGTTTGAAGTGGTCCAGAAGAGCAAAGAAACTTTGGACAAAAGGAATAAAATTTATACTAGTGAGATATGTGGATTTAGATCAGAACCCATTTGTCTCATCTACAAAACTGGGCATGGTATTTTTAAAGATAGTATTCACTTGAAAACTTTAATCAAGTAGCATAAGTGTACTTTTGATATGAAACTGGAATTAAGAGTTCCATTCTCAAAACTGAATGATTCCAAGGAGCTTTAAGTGACTGGTATTTAAACTAAAACATGATGCTTTTAGCTCACCACTGAACAATATATATCACAAAGAGAAGAGAAAAAAAGGGAGAGGGACCTTCTGGTTCAGGTTAGGAATGGAAATTGAAAAAACAAACAAACACAAAAAACCCCCACAAATGATAGAGTGTAGAAAGGAAAGACTAAAGGGAAAAAGTCATGAAGTGGATTAGAAGTCATTATTTCTGAGTAGTGGCCATGAACTGAATTCAGAGTTCTTCGGGAACTTCTTCCCAGGACTTCTCAGAAATGCCCCCACAGGAATTCTCCAGATTATTTTTTACTGCTACTTTTCTCCCCTTTAGGTGTTTATGCCTAGGCACTAAGTTATTAATGGTAATTCCTTAGGCTGGTGTTCTTCTCATAGTACAGCTTTATCTTCAACTGTTTGGCTTGTCATGTTTTTTCCTCAATAGAGTTCCTGTACCTACTGTCTTTCTTGAAGTCTGTACAGTTAGGTGCATTAATCAGCACACATCACACATTTTTAAAAACTTTTAAATTGCCCTGGCCGGTTGGCTCAGCGGTAGAGCGTCGGCCTAGCGTGCGGAGGACCCGGGTTCGATTCCCGGCCAGGGCACATAGGAGAAGCGCCCATTTGCTTCTCCACCCCTCCGCCGCGCTTTCCTCTCTGTCTCTCTCTTCCCCTCCCGCAGCCAAGGCTCCATTGGAGCAAAGATGGCCCGGGCGCTGGGGATGGCTCCTTGGCCTCTGCCCCAGGCGCTAGAGTGGCTCTGGTCGCAATATGGCGACGCCCAGGATGGGCAGAGCATCGCCCCCTGGTGGGCAGAGCACCGCCCCATGGTGGGCGTGCCGGGTGGATCCCGGTTGGGCGCATGCGGGAGTCTGTCTGACTGTCTCTCCCTGTTTCCAGCTTCAGAAAAATGAAAAAAAAAAAAAAAAAAAACTTTTAAATTTAATTTTTTAAAAAAAGTAACTGGGTCCTGGCAAGTAGGCTTAGTGGTAGAGCATCAACCCAGAGTGTGTATGTCCCAGGTTCAATTCCCAGTCAGGGAACACAAGAGAAGCAACCATCTGTTTCTCCCCCCTCCCATCTGCCCTTCCCCCACTCTTTCCCTCCCACAGCCATGGCTCAATTGTTTCCAGCGCTTCTGTCAGGGTATCGAGGATGGCTCTGGAGCCTCTACTTTAGTTGCTAAAAATAGCTTGGTTGCAGCCTGGCCCCAGATGGGAGTTGCTGGGTGGATCCTGGTTAGGACACATGTAGGAGTTTGTCTATCTCCCCTCTTCTCACTTAAAAAAAAAAAAAAAAAAAAAAAAAAAAGAAGGCCCTGGCTGGTTGGCTCTGCAGTAGAGCATTGGCCTAGTATGTGGAAGTCCTGGGTTTGATTCCCAGTCAAGGTACACACGAGAAACAACCATCTGCTTCTCCACCCCTCTCTCCCTTCCCCTCCTGCAGCCATGGATTGAATGAGCAAGTTGGCCCTGAGTGCTGAGGATGATGGCTCCATAGCCTCATCTCAGGTGCTGGAATAGCTTGGTTGCCAAACAATGGAGCAGCATCCTTAGATGGGCAGAACATCAACCCCAGATGGGGGTTGCTGGATAGATCCCAGTTGGAGTGTATACAGGAGTCTGTCACTCCACCTCCCTGCTTCTCACTTGATAATAAAAAAAGAAAAGAAAAATAACTGAATTGTGGTGGTGGTTTTTCAAAACTCCTAGACCTATATGCTAAAAGGGTGAATTTACTTAATGTTAATTATACCTCACTTTTTTTAAAGCTTTATTAAAAGAGAAGTAAACATTGCAATATTATCTGGTGAACTGGGGCACTATAGATAAACAGAACAAGTTGGGTATTGTGTACTGAAGCTTAGACCATCATGAATCCTAGATTTTAGGCCAAGTTAATTCACTAACTAATGGTGGGATCTTGGGCCTGCCAGTTCATCTCCACGGACTCAACTAATCATCTGTAAAATGAAGGGTTTGTCCAGATTAGCATTTCTTAAAGTATGTTTGGAAGAATTCTAGCTCTTCAGAATGTTTGTAGATTTCATGTTTTAAAAAAGGTGGGGGGTTCTTTGTCAAATAAATTTAAGAATGGTTCCATGAAACAAAGTCAAATAGATTTATTTAGTATAGGACTTTATACAAGTGGGTATAATATATTCTACACTTATTCAATCATCATACTCCCACTTGACCCCAGCCTTTAACATCTTCAACAAAGTATACTGCATAAACTTTGGGCAACGCTTAATAAACCCTATTGTCCTCTTAACAATTGTTCTGATCATTTCCTCAGCCAGCAATTTTCTTTGGACACTTAAATTCAGACACACAAGCAAAATAAACTATTAACTGGTTATTATTACAAAGTGATTTGTGACAAGGAGTCTAAATAGTTGGGACAAAATTTAATATTGAGCGTGAAGACCAGATATGGTCTATGTATTCATTGTACAAACACATTTCGGGCTTGTCCCAGCATTTTGTCAGTGGGATGTATGTAGAAAGCAGGCTGAGGCTAGAAGAAATAAGAGGTGACAGTAGAAGTATGGGCAGAGTCAAACCAAATTCTATTGGAAAGTGAAAACACTGGTAACCAGTGTTTGAAAACTGTCACCAACTTAAATCAACTTTTTTCTTTTCCCTCCAACAACTCTAAGAGTCAAATTTCAGCACACAAAGAATCTTCATTTTTAGCCTCATCTGGGAGCCCACATATTTACCTTTCACGTGCAAAGCTGAGAATACAGGGGATCTTTTTTATTTGAATTAACTAGAAAAAGCAGAAAACTCTTTTTTCACCCTATAAGCAGCAGCTGTATGCAGTCATGTCTCTAAGGAAAAGCTCATCTTAACTTCTCAAAGTTCTTTGGTAAATATCAAATTATTTATATACTATCAAAATTGGCTGAAACCCAGTTGTGTATATCTATCTACAGTTTCTGAAAAATTTAGTATATAATGTTCCTGTGCCTTCGCTCCCTTTCTACAAGGAACATACTAGTAATATTAATGATTATTGGCCTCCTTTACAATTCTTTTGCAACAAAATCCTTCTGGATAATACAAATAAATGTAAATATGGTCACATATAATAAATGACTGCTTTCCTAATAGTTTGACTACATGCCACACATGATGCATCCCAGCAGTCTTGTCCCTTTCTTACTCATATTTTTTATCAACAGTGGTTGTTTCTCTTATGTTACCAGAAAATACACTATTATGCAATTTCTAACAGATACTTTTATAAGTCAAATATAAATTAAAATCTTGGTAATTAAATTAATGGCATAATATATTTTAAAGAAAAAGAAGTTAAATGGCTGCAATAAAGAAAATATGGTGTCCTCTGCAGTTGGAGTTGCAGAAAATAAAATTATAATATACACAACTGTAAATAAAAGGATAGTAGATATTTGTGGCCCCTCATGGGCAAAATTTCAAGAGCGACCTCACTGGCGTTTTACTTGAAAATGAACTAATTTAGTTGTCTTCGTCCTTATAATATTAGAGATACTTTGGTTTTGTTAAAGCCTAAGAGGAAAGGAAGAAAGCTCAAGCAATATTGTTTTCTCATGTAAATTAAAGCAGGGTTTAACCATCAACAAGTTGAATAACTGATCTTTAACAATAGAATATTTCCTTGTCCACTACTTCTATGTTCCAATTATCCTGCAAATGAATAAAATGCACCCATTAGGATCACTAATAAACCTCTGTAAGCACCTTGAGTTAATTTAATCAAACTTTGCATTAATGAGTTATATAGACTCGCCTTAGCCCTTGAACTGTAAAGCTTTAACTTTCCATATTCTGCTGGGTCTCAAATGCACCTGGGACCACTTGGATGAACACTGTTTTCATAATTGTAATATTTCTATGTTTGGTTTGGTATTGCTAACATGGAATCAGATCTATAGAATTAATACCATTAGCATCTAACATAGAGACATTAATTGTTAAAGGTCAATATAAAAATCTCATAAGATAATAAAATTATATTGGTCTTTAGATTTTTTTGTGATTTCTTTTCAGTTTTAGATACAGTAGAACTTTATAATAATATATTTCATTTTGATTGTACAAGATAAATAAGTCCTACTGTATAGCATAGTACCCATAGTTAACAATAATATATTATACATTTAAAAATTTTCAAAGAGGGAAGATCTTATGTCAAGTGTTCTTTCACAAATAATAATAACACTGGGGAACAAAATTTTTGTTGCATCCACAAAAACACTTTTTCTTACCTAATTCGAGGGTGCTGATCTTAAATCTGACATTAGTTTTTCTCTGAAAGCTACAGTTTTTTTTGCAATTCAAGATTTTAGGTTTTCATCTTATTGTAAAATTTTCAACATTTAGTTTAACATAATGAAGTAGAATGTCTTCTTGAGCATCATCTTTTGGAATATATAATAATTTTTATAATGCAATAAATACATTAAAAGATATGATTGCATCAGAATTTGTCTACAATTTCAAAACAGAACATATTAAAACAGTTAATCATAAAATTTGCAAAAAACATTTAAATTCTATTCAGGCAAAAATTTGCGTTTGTAGCTCTTGCATTTGTGTACTTGTTGAGGACAATCTCGTTTGATGCTCCAGCAGTAGTCTGCTCATCACTAACAGCTCCAAGATTTTTGGGAAACTTATCAAAGTGACTCTTCAGGAAGTGAATCTTAACGCTCATGTTACATCCAATGTTGCGAAAAGCCAACAGCATCCTTTGAACCAGAAGTTCATAATTTTCTGCTTTTTTGTCACGAGGAAGTTCTTTGTAACTGCCACAATAGACTGCCATGCTGCTTTCTCCTCCTTATTCATCTTCCTGGCAAATTCTTCATCACGTATGAGGGTTCAAATTTGAGGTCCATCTAATACACCTGCTTTTATCTTCTCAAAAGCCAAGGCAGGAAAAGCAGAAATAATATGTTGAAAGCATTCACTTTCTCTATTCAAAGCCTGATCAAACTGCTTCATTAAGCCAAGTCTGATGTGAAGTGGGGGAAAAATGATCTTGTCTCGATTAACTACAGGTTCATTCACAATATTTTGCATCCCTACTTCCAGAGCTTCACGTTTTGGCCACTCCTTCTGTGTCCAGTGTTTCTCCCGAGCTTGGCTGTCCCACAAACACAGAAAGCAAAGATACTTCATAAAACCTCTCTGTTGTCCTAGCAGGAAATTTACCATTTTAAGATCCATACAAATGATCCAGTTATGCTTCTTATACTTCAGAAAGTCAAGGACAATTTTTATGTCATTGTAATCTTCTCACAGATGAGTTGAATAACAAATTGGAACCATTGCATAAACATTACTGTTGTATAAGAGAACACATTTCAGACTCCATTTAGAGCTATCAAGGAATAGCCACCATTCTATTGGACTGTAAGTGGTAACACCTAGCTGGCTGAGAAGACTACTGATATCATGATAGTAAACAAAGTATTTGTCTTTGGAAAAAAAGTCCACAAAAACTTGTTCACGCATCCTGAAATGGGATACTTTAGCTGACCAGTGAAGTACATTCTTTTCTTGAAGCCTGGAGGCTAATAACTCAGCTGCTTTCTTTGATAGGCCCAAATCTCTAAGTCATTCAATTCGGGTTGGCTAAACTGCTGAGGGGTTAATGACTGCTTGGCATCAGAAGAAGACCCTTCAGATTCTACAACCATTTCCTCATGCATCTTATCAAAATACACTTGATCACCATGTTCACTTTCTTCATCCTTAGAGGAAATAAAACCATTGAAAACTAGAACCGTGAGTGTCTCAGAGTGTGGAATAGGTCATATTGCTGAAGGAATATTAAGATATGTGATCATATGCCATTTTTTCTTGCTGATGCCCTTTGTATGGATCAGACAGAAATAACAGTCATTGCTGTGGTCCTTAGGTTCACGCCAAACCATGGGAATACCAAAAGGCATTCCTTTGCATTTTCCTTTTGTCCAGTCATGAAGCATTTCTTCACAATTATGACACACAATATGAGGAGCCCAATTCTTGTCTTGATCGCCAAGGGGAACTTGAAAATAGGCAATATATGCACGTGTCACAAATGATGAAATATTGTGCTTTTGACATTGAAGTGTATAACAGCTGCATATGTAACAGAAGGTGTCAGGACTATTCTTACATTTACGTCTACTCGAAGAAGCCATGATTCAATCTTAAAACAAAATAAGAGGGTGTTTTTATTAGATAATAATTTTTTACATTTATAAACAACTACAATTATGTAAAAGTGATGTTTGTAAAACAATAATTGCCTGGGGTTATGTTCAATCCAAGAGTCATTGCCCTTTAACTCCAATTTAAAAATAAAGCATGCCATTAACTGTGACAAAAAGGAATTAAAATTGCATAAAAACTAGAGCATGTACAAAAAACATATTTCAGATTTGGAATCAGTGATGCAGAAGTATATAGAAACAGTTCTAAAACATCATGCAACAGAAAATATAAAAAAAATTGTCCCTCAGTTTAATAAGAGAGCAGGAGAAAACCTTTGGAGGTGATGAATAGGGTTATGGCATAGATTATCTTTATGGTTTTACGAGTATACACTTATTTTGGAACTCATCAAGTTGTGTGCATTTGTTGTGTACATCTTTTTGTATGTCAGTAAATAAATTTAATAAATAAACCAATACATAAATATAGAGAGTAAATAATAATATATTTGAACTTCTTCAAAGCTAAAATAACTGTCAGTTATGTATACTTTGTTCCTATTCTGCAAATTAGAAGAGGAGTGGAAAATATTATTTCAAAATTTTCAGCATTACTGTAGGTCCGCAGTAAGGGATTTAAAATGCTTAGTGAATGGAAAGAATATCAGCTAATAAGTAATGGTTTGATAATGAATACCTATAAATCCCATCACTCAAAGGTTGCCAAAACTAAATTGTGGACTGAAAAGTTTCAAAAAGCTCTAGAATAAAATAAGATACTGACCCCTGTTTCCTGGTAGAGTAGAATGTGTCCTGGCACCAAGGGAATTGTACTGTCCAGTGAATCTGCCACCTGCTGTTGTTCTTAAATGCCAAAAACTTCTTCCCACAGGGGAAATTACCTGACATTTTCTTTTATTCTGGGACATAGCAAGAAGAGTCTGTGCTCTTCACATACCTCTATAAGTGAGCCTACTACGTGCTAGCACAGGACTGCATTGGGCTGCTGGCACAGAGTGATGACCTGGACTTGATATAATTTTTTTTTTAGATTTTGTTTATTTATTTTTAGAGAGAGAGGGGAGAGAGAGAGAGAGAGAGAGAGAGAGAGCAAGAGTGAGAACAGAGAGTGAGAGAGAGAGTGAGAAGGAGGGAGGAGCAAGAATCATCAACTCTCATATGTGCCTTGACCAGGCAAGCCTGGGATGTCTAACAGGCGTCCTCAGTGTTCCAGGTCTACGCTTTATCCACTGAGCCACCAAAGATCAGGCATGATGACCTAGATTTGAAGAGCAAGAGCGAAGATGTTTCTTATCCAAAACTACTACCTTTCTGTGTTTCCTGAATGGGTGCCTTCAATCCCTGTGTTACTGCTTCAGGCCAAGACTTTAAAGACTGTTAAAATAAAAGTATTTGCTTGAACTATACCTTTTAAGCCTACCATGGCAAAAAGACTTGATGTGAGAGCTCTGATCAAATGGCAGAGGCTGTCTATAATGTGCAGAAATGGATTCTAAGGCCAGCTTCAAATACAGCAGAAAAGAATTCTGTTTTTGATTAGCAACGTCTGCTACAAGCACAAAAGAAATTTGCAATATGTAAGCTGAGTATTTCCTGACTCTCTTGTTTTTGCTTGTTCAGTATTTATTCTTTTTCACTCTGTCAACATCATCCTGATTTTTCTTTAAAGATTCACCTATTTCCACCTGACCAGGTGGTCGATAGAGAATTGACCTGGCATGGTGAGGACCCAGGTTCAAAACCCCAAGGTCGCCGGCTTGAGCGCAGGGTCACTGGCTTGAGTGTAAGATCATAGCCATGACCTCATTATCGCTGGCTTGAGCCGAAAGTTCACTGGCTTGATTCCAAGTTTGCTGTCTTGAGCAAGGTGTCACTGGCTCAGCTAGAGCCCCTCAATCAAGGCATATATGAGAAAACAGTCAATGAACAACTAAGGAGCTGCAACAATAAGTTGATGCTTCTCATCTTTATCCCTTCCTGTCTGTCTGTCGCTCTTTCTCTCTAAAAAAAAAAAGAAAGGAAAGAAAGAAAGAATTCACCTATTCCCTAGTACATCCATGCTTTCAAAATAAGTTTAACATTCCTCTCTACCTATTGCCCTGCATATTTCCTCTATAGCACTTATCTTTACCTGTAATTTTTTTATTATCTCTTACGCTGTTCTTTGACTACACCATACAAGCTGTATAAGAGCAGGGTCTTGTCTTGTTCATTGTGTATCTCCAACACCAAGCAGAGTACCTGGTATAATAATTAAGTGTGAAAAGGATGATGGATGTACAGGTGAATGAATGAAGCTGATGGTGATAGAACAGAGAGAAGGTGCTCTTATTTCACAAGCAGCTTTATCAACTCATCGGGGTTCATAAGTGGAAAGCTCCAAATGAAGGAATTTCTGTACTCTTTCCTGCCTCTCTTAAGCATGGCTTCAATACCCATCTGACGTAGATTTCTAGGCTGCCCCTTCCAATGAATCCCTGCCATTCCTGGACCAAGTCATTGTGAACCCAATGCAGGTTTCCATGCCTCTGTTGATCTTGACCTTGCTTACTTTATTCAGCAAAGCACGCTATGGTACATTTTCTTCTTGTTGTCTTACAATTCTGAGTGTACACAATAGGATGGACCTTTCAGTGCTCTGCCACACTCTCTAGAGCATTCATAACATCTGGACCACAGCTGTTGTCCATGGGATGCCTTGACATAAGCAATAGCTAATTTTGTATTATACAAGATTCTGGTTGTAGTAAGAAATGAGATAATGTACATGAAAATGCTTTATATACTATAAAATCCTACACAAATGAAATAGATAACAGTCATGATCACTACTATCATCTTTGTTGCCTTAGCTAAGACAAAATTCTTTGAAAAGCCATTTCACTTTTGTTCTTTTGCCTTTTACAAAATATTGAGTTACATGCTTCCAGAGAAGAAATTGTTTCTTGGCATTAAAATAGACATTTTAAGAAAATCATATTAACACTTCCAAAATGCTACATTATAGCACAGAAGAGAGAGAGAGAAAAAAGCAAAACTACCTTCTATTGACCCAGATCCACAATTTATTTGAAATGCTGGGGACAGGCATTTCTTAGCAGTTTAAATTATCCCACATGTAGCATAAACTTTGGAATATACTTTCATTTCCTACCATGAAGGATGAGACTGATTCCCCTTTTATACGAACTACCTCCTTATCCCCCTTCTGAGAAATGATCTCCTTAGGAAGGAGACCCCACAATGCCAAACAACAGCAGTATCTCAGATCACATCAGACTCTTCATAAAGGAAGTAGAAGTTGCCAAATTTGAAGCACATTGAAAAGGTCTCCACATGTCTCTGTCTAGAGGACTAGCCCTGTAGACAGAATGCATTGAATAATAATCCCAATCTCCTCAAGTACTTTCTATTAATAAGCAAAAATCATGCTAAACAAATGGAAGTACAAAGATGAATACAGACAAACATGCTTCTTTAACATGCAAATGTTTTTAGAAGGTATTGAATCACATGCTAGCAAGAGAGCTAGTAACAGAAACGAAAGAGAGATCTTGGAAAGGGTTTACAAGCAAATCCTTCTGTGTTCCAGTTTTGACCTTGCTGTTCAGCTCCTTTTCACTGCCGTGAGCAATGTTATCTCCTATGAATCCTGATAAAAGTAAGTGTATATCAAGAGTCCTGAAAGTCCATCATTTACTAATATCCCAGGGTCTGAATATGTTAAAATAGATTTCAAGCTTGTAATATACTCTCATGAGGAAATCATACTCCCAGAAAGAATCTAGCTCATTAATTTTTAAAAAGCCAAAGCACTTTTCAAGGCTTTTTTTTTTTTTGCAACACCTCCTTTATTTTTACAGACTCCCTTTAGCTCCCCCCCTAGTTATAAAGAATCAGAGGAGGCCCTGGCCGGTTGGCTCAGCGGTAGAGCGTCGGCCTGGTGTGCGGGGGACCCGGGTTCAATTCCCGGCCAGGGCACATAAGAGAAGCGCCCATTTGCTTCTCCACCCCTGCCCCCCTCCTTCCTCTCTGTCTCTCTCTTCCCCTCCCGCAGCCAAGGCTCCATTGGAGCAAAGATGGCCCGGGCACTGGGGATGGCTCCTTGGCCTCTGCCCCAGGCGCTAGAGTGGCTCTGGTCGCAGCAGAGCGACGCTCCAGAGGGGCAGAGCATCGTCCCCTGGTGGGCGTGCCGGGTGGATCCTGGTCGGGCGCATGCGGGAGTCTGTCTGACTGTCTCTCCCTGTTTCCAGCTTCAGAAAAATACAAAAAAAAAAAAAAAAGAATCAGAGGAGAAAATAGTCTATCTTGGGTAAAAGGCATCTAACTAAAGAACCTCGGTAATATTTACAAGCATTTGACACAAACTTGAGGTTTCACTGATGATTGGACCAAAAATTGGCATTTATAAAGAAGGCTCTGCATTGCATTCAGCAGGCTGTTAAAGATATGTATAATTTAGCTTTGGTAGTTCTCACAAAGTAGAGGTTAGATTCTGCCAAGGACCTTCCATGACCTCCTAGGAGTAGATAGTCTTTTAGAGAAAAGGTGAAAAAAATAAAAACTCTCTTTTCCTACAAGAGGCAGTAATTACACTTAAGTTTATGTAGACCTGATGTTCATGGGAGATCTTTATATTATAATTTACTCTTGAGTAGGCTCTCCCTGTGAAGCTTTCTCTTTTTCCCTTGAGAGAAATTTTTTAAAACTATCTTTGCAAATTGGGTGTTTCATTACAGTGGTTTGCAACCCACTGATACAGACATATATGCTTTGAACTTTAGTAAGAGTATTTGAAAGACAGATTAAAATTCTCTTAACCGGAATGTATTCACTTTCTAAAAATTCCTATCTCCAAGGCATGAAAGCACTACATTTTGGAAGTCATGTAAGTCCAAGCAAAGCAAAATGTGCCTCTACTCAGTAAGTTCAGTGGTGGGCAGTTTTTCCAAAAAAAAAAAAAAGACTTTTCTGAGGCCGTTCACGAATTTCCAAAGCTGCTTGCCTTCCGCGGGGCTCCTCCCCCGCGGTAACTGTACACGTGCCAACACAAGGAAGATTGCGTGGGGAAAGATGACCATTCATTGTAGCCACTTCATTTTGCAGGCTGAGGTAAATTCTGTGAGAAAACATTATCTGACAACTTCCCCATCCTCCTGGAAGGGGGGCCCTTGGTGGTCAGCCAGAAACATGCAAGCCTATCAGTATAATTCATGCCGTTTAGGGGTTCAAAAAACCCCAGATTATTTCCCAAGCCAGGGCAAATTAGCCTTTGGCATTGGAACTGTAGATTATTTTTCCACTCAGGCACATCTATACAATGAAAAGCAACAGCCTTGAAAGGCAATAAAATGTTGCATACAGTTCCCAGGGGCCGTCTGCCTGATGAAGCACTTAATCAAGGAGGCCACAGAGCCCTTGGCCTTCTCTGCATGTAGCGAAGGCAGTTAGTCAGGCTGGTTCAGAAGCAGCCATCTAGTCCAGGGTTTGATTTTCTCCACAAGGCTCCATATGCAAAATCCCAGAAGTCCATCTTTAGGAGATGGAGGGATGTTCCCAAGCTCACGACGTCTTTCTGCTCTGCTTTCTCAGAAAACTGAGGTCAGGAAGGTGTTTGTTCCCTCACACCCTTCTTAAACTTTTAATCATTTTGTTTGAGTGCTTTAGTTTTCTTACCCCCAGAATAATAAAGACTACACAAAGGCAGGATGATGACATTTCCCCCCAGAGCATATAAACAGTGCATGGATAGATCATTGATTCCTGAAAAATACATCTCAGTTGGTCTGCTGGTGGCATTTCACTCAGACGAAATTTCCATTTGGAAATGGGAGTACCCTGCTCAGCTATGCAAACACTGCCTTCCCTGTCTTTGCATCTAGGCCTTTCCCTCAACCCTTTCCACTCTGATTCTTCCTGACTCTGAATAGTAAGGTTAAAAAATTGCTACTTCAAAAGTCTTCACGGATACAAAGTAAGTCTGCATCTGCACAAAAGCACAAGCTCTCATTTACCTAATTCATGATACTTTGCATGTAAGAATAAAATGGAAGAGATATTTTGGAACCCTAGCTGTTCATCTCTTGAGTAATATCTGTATAAATTATCTGGCCTCATTATTCAGGAAGCACAAGAACCTTCCTGCATGTATTAAGAGTATTTACAGATGCATTTATTTAAGTAAAATTGGCAGGCTCTACAATGAGGCCAATGTCCCCTGGTTCCTCCTCACTGCTAAACTGTTGATCACTCATTTGGGCTCAGACATATCATAGGATAATCCCAGCTCTGCCACTTATTAGCTATTTGATTTTGGTCATATTATAATATTTAACCTCTATGCCTAGTTTCTAAATCTATGAAATGAAAATAGCAACAGTACTAGTTTATCAGGGTATTGTGAGGATTAAGTCAGTTAATACATTGTAATGCCAGTGGTCAGGCAGGTCCACATTGGATTCAGGCAGACGTAGAGAAACAGTGGAACCAGAAAGGGCTGAGCCATTCCATTTAATAAAGTTTCACAATGGTGGACAAGCATACAGGCAGGGGAAACCGCCTCTCAGGCAAACAAACAGCAGGAATGGCCCCTCACAGCAGCAGGCAGGAAGGCAAGCAATCCGTGCTCCCACAATCCCCCCTCTCCCTCAAGTGCAAGCACCTGTAGCATTACATAGACTATATACACGTGGCACAGCCATGCACTTACGTAACAATCAGGCAGAGTGCTTGCAGCCGGTAACCCTGTGAGCAAACCTAACACAGCTGCCCCACATTCATCTAGAGCACAGTGCCTGGCACTTGGTATGTACTCATCAAATAACAGTTATTTTTTTCTTCGTGATTTAAGAATGTTCTCATGTGTCCCAGTAAATTTTTATCTATACCAGCTGAGCATCATGGGAGGATGCCACTTCTTAATTTAGGGTTCTTAGTGCTGAGTCCTTGGTCTGTTATTACACACTTATTCCAAATACAGACTGCAAGTGATGACTCTCTGATTCTACTATCTCCAGATACTATCTTAGATTCAGAGATTTTTAAGGGCAGGAATTCATCCTAGGCATCTTTGTATTACCAACCATGTTTAGTAAGTTATGTCACATAGAGCAATGGTCCCCAACCCCCGGGCCGCGGACCGGTACTGGTCTGCAGAGAAAGAATAAATAACTTACATTATTTCCATTTTATTTATATTTAAGTCTGAACGGTTTTATTTTTTTAAAATGACAAGATTCCCTCTGTTACATCCATCTAAGACTCACTTTTGACACTTGTCTCGTAAGTTCGACTATTATATTTAAAAATACCACAGTTTTTACGCCGGTCGCATAATTTTATTTTGTGCATTTATCTGTCCCACCCTAAAGGCTGGTTTGTGAAAATATTTTCTGACATTAAACCGGCCCGTTTCCCAAAAAAGGTTGGGAATCACTGCCATGGAGTAAAACTCCACACTTGCTGTTGTTGACAGTGTGCCTGCTCCCTCTTGTCTGCTGTCCGAGGCTGAGCTGGCAGCAGGCCACGCCCCACCCGCTCCCACTCCACGTGTGTCCGCTGTGAGGCTGAGCTGGCAGCAGGCCACGCCCCACCCGCTCCCACTCCACGTGTGTCCGCTGTGAGGCTGAGCTGGCAGCAGGCCACGCCCCACCCGCTCCCACTCCACATGTGTCCGCTGTGAGGCTGAGCTGGCAGCAGGCCACGCCCCACCCGCTCCCACTCCACGTGTGTCCGCTGTGAGGCTGAGCTGGCAGCAGGCCACGCCCCACCCGCTCCCACTCCACGTGTGTCCTCTGTGAGGCTGAGCTGGCAGCAGGCCACGCCCCACCCGCTCCCACTCCACCTGTGTTTGGACCTGTTAGGGCTGCAGAGGATCACATAGGGCTGAAGTGATGAGGGACTTAACACTTGAGTAACCAAAATGTGATCCTTGCCAGAACTCTTGCTGTTTAAATGGAAGAAAGGGCAGAGATATTTTGGACAGATTTGTGTCCTGGGACATCTGTGGGCTGCTTATGAGTCATTTTAGGGCTGGCATGCTGTGGGGCAGCTGTGTTAGGCTTGCTTGCGGGGGTTACTGGCTGCAAGCACTTGCTTGATTGGTTCATGAGTGTGTAGGCTGTGCCACGTGTACATGGCCTATATAAGGCTATGGGTGCTTGTGCTCGGGAGAGATGGGGGATTGCGGATGGCAGATTGCCTGCCCGCCCCTGTGAGGGGCCATTTTTGCTGTTTGTTTGCCTGAGAGAGGGTTTCCCTGCCTGTGTGCTTGTCCACCATTGTGAGGTGGAGTGGCCTAATGCTTTCTGGCTCCGCAGTTTTTCTACCGTCTGCCCAAATTCAGTGTGAACATGCCTGGCCTTGGCCACTGGCATTACACATGCTATTAAAATTGGAAGGCAATAAAAAATTCACACAATCATTCAATTGAAGCCAATATGAGAATCACTGATTTGAGCAACTTTGCCTACATCACTGGGGGACAGCCCATAAAGGTGTGTTTAATGGGAAACACTCCACCATATAAATGAAGATAATGGATAAAAGATTCAAATACATTGGACCAAACTTCTTTCCACACATTCTTATGGGTTCAAGTAAAAACACTTTTTTCCTCACCTGTTCATTGCACCTTGGAATGCAAAATCAGAGTGAACTGCCTTCATTCTCTCCAGTAGGAACTGTTTCCGCTGCTAGAAAACGCAGCTACAGAAGAAAACCCTTGAGAGGAATTTTACTTCTGTGGGATGGATCCAGCCCACACATTACCACAAATTTTCTCAGAAACTCCGTGGGAAGTCCCTTCTCTTATCTAGTCCCTTGCCTAATCGCCCTGTTGTGGTTCTCAAGAGCTATGGTGTGATTATTAGTATATTAGTAATGTGACTAACTTGCTATTTCAGGTAGCCTACGCTTTAATCCATTAGGATGAAACTTACCCTTTCTTAGTTCTTTTCAATCGTCCCTCTGCTCAGCACCCTGGTGCGGTCTGACTTGTTCTGTGTCCGAGGCAGGCTTTTTGAGCTGGGTTTGGGTGATCACTTACACACGTTGCTGTTTTCCTTTTGTTTTTCTGCCTGCTCTGTTTCAAACCACACACAGAATATGGTGAATTCAATTGTTTTTGAACCAGGTGAGAACTGAACTTTGGGCTAATTTTTAAAACAAACAGATTTTTCTAGTGAAGGTTTTGATGTTGTTTGCTTTTGAATTTTGCTCTTTTAAATGCTTTTCTAAAACCCAGATGTTTAAAATTAATAGAAAGCATTGAACTGTATGACTGAAAAGACATAAATAATTATTATCTAGTGAATTACATATATTTTTAAACACATAAAATAAAATCATAACTACTTTTACATTTGCACTAGAATGCAAATTTCATGCTATTGTCCAGCATGAATTACTGAGGAAATCTCATATAAAGAAATCTTCCATTCAAATTGGTCTGAACAGCAGAGAAGGGATAGCATGTTGCAGGCTAGTGACTGCGGTGGCTGCCGAAGAGGTCAGGCACCCCCCCCCCCCCCGCCCCATGATGTGGGACTAGGACAAGGACAATTGCAGAAAACGTGGGCTCCTTAATGTCCCGAGCTTAAGAGAGACCAGAAGAGGAGGTTTCTGAAGGCAGAGACAAGGACTTTCTTACTCATCATGTAAGACCTATTTTTCCCACCAGAACTGACTAGAGGAAATTAAAAAAATTGAGCATTAAATGCTTGTTGGGCAGATAAAATATATTATGCTTACTTTGTTAAAGATGGCGCTGCCCACGTGGAAGCAGTTGCCCAGGTGATGTTAATGTGTGTTGGGGGCAGGCTGTGGGCAGGCAGGATCCTTGTAGCCTGGGGCTTGGTTTTAGGACTAAGCCTTTCCTACCCTTTTTGATGTGGGGTGGTGCAATACCATTATGCCCCAGATAAGTGACATTGTATTAGAGACTTCCCTATTTTATATATTGGATTAAAGGTTTTGATTTCTACACTTTAAAAATAGGGGCAGAATGGGAGCTTGCTCTCTTGGTTCCTGAGATTATCTTTAGAGGAGAGAGCAGAGAGGAGAGCAGAGTAAGGCCATGTGGAGGAGGCCAGGAGAAGCAGCCAAGATGGTGGAGTGCTAAGTGAGAAGCCAGTTTGTGCAGAGTTTGTGCAGAGAGAAGGAAAAAGATGGGGAACAGAGGTGAATAAGTCTGGTGAGCTAGAAACCTTTGATTCTAGGAAACTTGGATAAGTCAGTAGCTTTGTAAGCACTGAATGTGAGTGGGTTTTGGAGCCCAGTGTATGTTTTTACTTGCCCGCCGGGTGCAAGCTAGGATTAAAGATGATGGCCCACCAGTTTTTGGCCCTGTTGTCTCTTTACCGACTGTCTGAATCCAATGCAAACCTGCATGGGCCAGGCGGCTATGATGGTGGCTGGCCCTGGCTACTGGCTTCACAATGCTGAATTAAATTTCTAATTTTGGTGAGATAACTAGGCAATTGTTTCCTCCCCACCATAGCAAGTTACAGTACTTGATCTCTCTGTGCCTCAGTTTCTTCGTCTTTAAAAGCTTTATAGCTTGCCTCCAGCACTATCTTCCACATACACAAACAAAAATGGTGATACTGACCCTGCTTCTTACTCAAACTATATAGCTTTGTATCTTCATCATAGACTATGTTGCACAACTAAAATGAAATATAGAATTGAACATAATAGGGAGAATTGAAGTCTCGTGCTCAATTTTGCTCTGGCAACATTTAGAGAATGACTACCCTTTGAATACATATTTAACTGTCTTGAAACTACTCTCTGTGATAAATAAGTAGATGGAATATAGGTGATACCCTAGAGCTCTTTTGTATCTGACTTCTATTGCCCAAATCCACTAAAATGACTTGTGCTGAGACTAGTACCTTCCAAATTATCGAATTCTATGATTACTCAAGCTGTTTCCATTCAATATCTTAACTGAGCTCTCTGGAGCATGTGGCATTGTGAAAACCATGAGCCATTCTCTTCATCTTGACTCTCTTTTCTTCATTTTACTTTGGAGAGATATTACAGAAGATACAGGGTACTGAGTCTGGAATCAGATGAGTTTAATTCCAGCTCCGCTACTACTAGCTTTTACTCTTAGGCAAGTTCCTTGCCCTCTCTTTGCCTCAGTGTCCCCATATTATGTTATATGTTTGTTATATTAACCCATGAACAATGCTTAAAAAGAGCTTTCCCACACAGGTGGCATTGTCAGTAAGTATTAGCCTAATTATTCAAAATACAATTTTCCTTCATTTTCTTCCTACTCTTTTCATTGCTCATGATCTCATTCACGTACCAATTCCTGCACCTGTCCCATAAAATCATTGTCCTTGTCTCTTCTTGCTCTACACACTCACCTTACAAGATCTCATTCACCCCATACTTTTACATACATTCAGGAGGTGAAAGCTGGCCCTGGCCAGTTGTCTCAGTGGATAGAGCATCAGCCAGCATGTGAATGTCCTGGATTCAATCCTCCTCAGTGCACATGAGAAACAATCATCTGCTTCTCTCATCCTGCCTCTCCCCCTTCTCTCTCTCTTTCTCTCCCACAGCCAGTGGCTCAACTCGTTTAAATGTCACTCTGGGCACTGAGGATAGGTCAGTTGGTCTTAGTGTCAACCTCGGGTGCTAAAAATAGCTTGGTTGATTTGAGCATAGGCCCCGATGGGTTGCCAGGTGGATCTCGATCAGGGCGCATGCAGGAGTCTGTCTCACTATCTCCCTTCCTCTCACTTAAAAAAAAAAAAAAGAGGGGAAAGCTTCTTCAGTGTCAATCTCCAGCCAGACCCCTGTCTTGAACTCCAACTATTTCCTCAAGTCCTAACTTCATAATTGAACTTGGTTGTACCATTATTACTTCAAATTTAATGTATCCATAGAGAAAGTCACCAGCACCTTTACTAGAACTTTAACTGCCGGAGATGAGGGGATTTCAATCAAACATGTTAGAGATGCCAAGGTGGGGTGTTTAGTGAATGGTGACTATTTCCCTGCTCTGTTCCAGCACAGGGTGTCTGTGTGTGGGCAAAGGGACTTCAATCTAAGAAGGTATGTTTGGCTCAAATTTTTACCAACCCTACTTATAATTCTGGATTCTGTTCTACAGGGAATGTGGAATCATTGAAAAATTCTGATTAAAGCAGCTCCCAAAAACAATTACCATGTTTCTAGCTCTCATGCCAGTTAGCTTTCAGAGTATAGTGAATACATTGATGATGTCAAATCTCTTCCTTCGTATTCTGTGTGTCCCTGTCAGGAAGAACCAAAGTGCCTGCTGCTGTCAGACTTTTTGCAAGTGAGTTGCAAAGGTCCATTATGTGAACATGAATCCTTTCCACCATGGAAACCTGAAGACCAGCTGATCTGGCCTCCTGCCTCTTTCAGAAACCTCTGTTGAAATGGGATGATCCATTTCCAGTGGCCGAGCATTGGGCCAGGCTGACATCTATTGTTGAAGGGCCAGTTATGCAGCATTATTTATCTTGGAAATGGAAGGGTATTTTTCACAGATTTCCTGAGTTATGGTAGCAGTTTAATATTAGTCATCTCAATAGACAATAGGGTCCACTTTCTTCTTCTATCCACATATTTATGCAGCAGAAGTCCTAAAGCCAACGCCCAAGCCGGCTGCTCACTGGAGAGCATTGAGGTGGCTCCTTGAAAGTTAGTAGAGCAGCCTGACATCTCATAACAGAAGGCCTCAAAGCATCTTTGCTTTGCCATCTAGTAAAATGTAACACAAGTCAAAGAAGACACCATTCCTGACCCCAGGACCATCACCCAGCACATGTATGTTAATGAAAGGCCACATGTGTGTTAAAGGGGACTGCAGCCACGCTGGGGTATGTACAGCACAAAGCATCCATAGCCAGAAAGAATAATTCTGAATGTTACATACCAAGTACAAAAAAACAAGAGGAGAAGCACTATTATTCACACCACTTTATTCAACAACTACTATACACCAGACACTTGAGACCTGGCAGAAAGTTAGGGTGGAGCTTTTTGCCTAGTTGTCTCATTGAGGTCAAATTCCTTAATTGTACATCTATACTCCAGTATTAAAGCAATCAAGTAGAAAGCACACACACATGCACAGATACATACTATATACATAGATGTTCACACATAATCATATGTACACATATAATTAATAACACTATTCCCCTCAGCCCCGTGTATTTCTACGAGTGAGAAGGTGTTCTCTCAGATGGTGTCACACTAGAAAAGAAAAAGCAGATGGTGCTTCTAGAGAAGGCAGCTTGCTCACTGAAATGTCATGGGTAACAAAAATAAAACTGCACCGAAAGGCAAGAAAATATTCTCATTTGAATAATAAACTATCACATGTTTCCTCTGAGCCACGCAGCTCAGATAATGAAAAGAAACACTCTGGGGCCCTTTGTTCTACATTCACAACAAAATTCAAACCACATGTCTCCTATAGCAAACCACTCTGTATAATTTCTTTTTTTTTCTTTATAAAAAAGAATTTTATTGAATTTAGTGCAGTGGCATTGGTTAATAAAATTATATAGGTTTCAGGTGTACAGTTCTATAATACATTGTCTGTGTATTGTATTGTGTTCACCTCCCCAAGTCAAGTCTCCTTCCTTCACCATTTATTCCTCCCCCCACTTGACGCTCTCCTACCTCCCCCAACCCCCCTTTCCCTCTGGCAATCACTATACTGTTGTCTGTGTCTATGGGTTTTTTTTTTCCAATTTCTTGAAGAATAATAATCATCATTTGATTAACCCACTTGTAAAACCCAGAAGGTACCCCAGAGAAGCTAGCACTCATAGTAAACCATCCAAGGGGTAATTTGTGGCAACAAATGATACACTGAGTGTTGCATTTGAACTTAAAAACAATTGCTCACACACAAAATAAAATGAATAGTTGAACCCACTGTCACACCAGCTTCCTGTCACCATTCATTTCCCAGTGTTCCTGCTGCTAGAGGAAGCCCTCTGGACTCACGGCAGCACATAGGTCAAAATAATGCCTATATAGCTTTTATAATTATTATTATGTTAAATATATCATTTGGTTGCTTTGTTCTGTGACTATATGTGCTTATTTCAGCCTCATAATGGTTGCCAGACTCTGCTGCATGAATTGCATCTTGCAGTGAAATGTGCAGCCCACAGGTTTCTCTCTGTGCCCACCGTTCCACCATGCTCCGCTCACCAACAATGCCCATCATTGTCTCCTGGGAGCTTTGCACAGACCTGAAGTGACAAAAGGGAGTAACTTCAGAAAAATCAACAGAATGCAATTATAGGTAAGAAGTTTTTGGTTTTATTTACTCGAAAAGTCTTTGAGGCCTAGAAAAAAATTTTGACTCGATACCAGCTGAACTGGTTTTTGGATCAGTTGTTTACTTAAATCTATTTCATCCAGGTTTTACAGGAGCCAAGGGACCCACCTACAAAGCCTGCCCCCAGTAGACTATCTTCCTACCTGCCTTCTTGGACAGGGAAAAACTTCGGGACGCTAAGTGAAAAATATCCGAGATGCGAGTTAACACTGTCAGGGTGGACGAGAAGCAAGTTAATAAGGCCTCCGGGGTCCCAATGAGGAGGAGGAGGAGCGAGTCACAGCATAAATCCCTCTGATTACCATCCCACCCTGAGCTCTCTCCTCCCAAAGCTGCTTCTGAGAACAAAGCAATTTGCCTGCTACCTGGAAACCAATCATGCCAGTTCTGAACAGACCAAGAACTTTTTTTTATAAAAAAAAGTAAGATATCCTAAAAGCACCATGAACTAGCAAGGAAAGAGGTTTGGGAAATCGATTAAATTGTTTTCCCCCAAGAGTTATTTAATTGAATAGTGAGAAGCCAATTGTTAGAATTTGAGAACAGTTAAGAAGCTATAGAAATCCTTTGTAACCTTCTTTCCCTAGACTTTGGTCTCAGGAGAAAGAAAACTCTTCAATTAGAGTCAGCAAATAATGGCCCCACCAAGGTTCTCAATAGCGACAGATGGATCAAAGTCAATAGGATGCAACAGGAGCAGTCTGACAAAGCCTGGTTTTAAAACTCAGCCCTCTGCTCTATAGTGGAGAAAGCAGACACCATACTGACAGGGTCATCACAATTAAAATGACCAAGGAAAGGCAGGCAGAATTCTAGTGCCTTGGGGGTGCAAGAGCCTGAGAAGGGTACAACCTCACCTAGGTAGCATTGAGTGTATGTTTAATAAAAAAAAATTTTTTTAATTCTCCCTATTTAACAAGGCTTTCTGCAAAGCATTGTTCCTGCTCCTAAACATCCTGGTTATTAAAATGTGGCACATGATTTGTCTTACAATCCAAATGAAGAAGAGGAATATGAACATAAAAACAGACAAGGTGTGGCAAAAGTAGGTTTACAGTTGTCAGTAGATGAAACAGGTTTTTCTTGTATTATCATTTATTAATTATTATATTATCCATATGAATAACTGTAAACCTACTTTTGCCCCACCCTGTATATAGTAACCTAAAAATATCAATACAAGGTGGTATGTTATGTATCCAATTAGGGATATTGATTTGCGGCATTTAGAATTGTGATTTCCAAGACATGGTCTGGTGGAGAGATTAAATAATTTTAAGAGGTGGGAAATTTAAATGTTCACCAGGCATTAACCATGGGCTGTAAGGGAAATGGATAACACATAGTATGATAAGCATAAACCCTGAGCTGAGGCATGTTTCTTTGTGGTGGAGCCTCCTGAGGTGTCCTCTGCAAATGTGCTGGGTGGTCTAGCGGCTCCAACCCCAGTCCCTGCCTTGCACAATCCATTGCACATCAAGGTCTTCATCAGCCCAAGCAAGAGCGTGGCAGCCATCCTCTTCCAGAGGCTTGCTCCTGGCCACCCACGGCCAGTGCTGGCACCACGTGGGCTCCACTTCCAGTAAAGCTCCTGCAGACGTGAGGAGTCCCTCCAGAAAGCCTTACCCACCGCCTGAGTCACCCCCAAGGCAGGCCCAGTTAGTGGTGAGTGAGCTTGTATTTAGCAAGTCCACTCTCCCGGTCATACCCATGGTGTTTGTGCCCCTAGAGCACTCAGAATATCCCAGGCTCAGTGGATAAAGCACCATCCTGGTCACAGAGGTCACTGGTTTGATCCCAGGTCAGGCACAAAGGCACATACCAGAAACAACCAATGAGTGCAGAATGCACAACGAACGGGAACAATGAGTGATGAGTTGATGCTTCTCTTTCTCTCTCTCTCTCTCTCTCTCTCTCTCTCTCCTCCTCCTCCTCCTCCTCCTCTCTCTGGAAAAATTAAAAAAAAATATTCTTAGGCCTTTAGTGGCATCATTGTCTGTTTGGGGAAGCCACGACAAAGCCACCTGGCAGCCAGTAGGACCGAGCTGCAGCCACCAGTCACCTAGCTGTGGAAGCATTAGACACATTAGTGTCCTGCACTAAGAAGGCTGCAGTGAGCAGAGAAGCAGTTGAGTTTTATTTTTCATTTTTATTTTTTACATAAAAGCAGAGTTGTTGTTTTTTTACATGAAAATACCAAGAGAGAAAGTATGGAGTACCCACTGTTACTATCTATGTCACACCTGAACTTTCCTGATGCAACCAACAAAAGTAAAAAATAAAACAAAAGCTAACATAAGATGAAATAAAATAATAACAATTTTATTAGCATTTGTAAAATGTTAGATACAAATTAAACTACAGTCATTACTTGGGGTGGTTTCTTGCATCCACACATTTTGCATCTGCAGATTCAACCAATCACAAATGGTTATTATTATTATTTTTTTACATTTATTGTGTTGACATGGTTACACGTGTCCCACTCAATACAATACCCTCTACATCCGCATCATACCCCCTATGACCCATGTAAAGTCTCTTTCTACCCCCATTTCACTCTCTTTGTGCCCCTTCCCCCCACCTTCACCCTCCATTTCTCTCTGGCTATTGCTACACTGTTGTCTGTATATATGTGTCATATATATGTGTGTGTGTGTGTGTGTGTGTATTTGGCTAATCCCTACATCTTCTTTGGTCCTGTCCCATCTTCCCCCCTTTCCTCTGAGAGCTGTCCATATGTTCCCTGTGACCCTAACTCTGTTTCTATTTTGTTCCTCAGTTTATTGTGTTCATTAAATTCCACATATAAGTGAGATCATGGTATTTTTCTTTCTTTGCCTCACTTGTTTCACTTGGCATAATAATCTCCAGGTCCATCATACTATCACTAAAGGTACATTTTTCTTCTTTTTTATAGCCATGCAGTATTTCATTGTGTAAATGTACCACAGCTTTTTTATCCACTTGATGGACACTTGGGTGGAAAACAGTATTTTAGATCAGGTTGGGAATCCAGGGAAGAAGAGGGCAGACTGTACATTGTTCTATGCTATTTTATGAGGGACTTGAACATCCACATATTTTGGAACCCACTATTTTGGTTCTTAATTGGTCCTAGAACCAATTAATTTCCCTTGAACATTGGGGGAAGACTATGTTACTAAATTCATTGTAGCTTCTTGTTGTTATATATTTCACTAGAAACTGATACTAACTCAACAGCCATTGTCATAACACATCCCTGAAATGGTTTCCATGTCTGTAGGACATCAAACTGGCAAAAACTGAGAGCCTAGGTTTAGGTTTCTTAACCTGGAAGTGATTGCTCTTTCTTTAACCCTCCCCCTCCCAGCACACTTTCATTGTGTTCCTGTGGGACTCATATGGGCTACTTCCCTCTCACGATGCTGCCCTGTGCCCTGTGTGTCTTCTGCTGGAGTCTGAAGTAAAGAAACTCCTGAGGGAAGGGTGAGATGGTGCCTGGAAGGGGGAGCCTCTCCCTTTTATAAACTTCTGCTGTTCGGCTTCCTCTTAAACACTGGCCTGCACCTCAAAGTTCTAGTCTTCACTCTGGAACAAGAGACTGTGTCAGAATCTTGGGCTGGAAACTTATTTGTCAAGGTAATATTTCTCACAGAGAAACCAAGAACTATATGTGTGGATTTTCTGAGAAAATAAAAATCTGTTTTTCTTCTTTACCCATTTCCAAGAGAACCAAGTAATGTTTTTCTTATAGAGACAATATTCTTTCAGAGAGTATTTGGAATTAGATTTTCCCCCAAAATCCTAACTTCCCCCCAAATCTGCCACTTTCTAATCACATGACCTCAAGCCACATTTTATTCATCTATAAAAATGGCTTATATATTCAGGATAGAACGTTTATCTTTATATCATTAAATACATGCAGTAGGTATTCAGTAAACTGTTGAATATATGATAAAAGAATAAATAAATTTCTACATATACCATCCCAGCCAAGCTAGGTCATGCTTTGTATTTTAAAGCAAATACAGTTGGAGTGGTCCTGGGGAATCTGGAGAAAACACTGTCTTAGAGTGGAAACCTTCAGATATTCCATTTTTGGTATATGACTCAAAGAGGTTCTCACACAAATCCAAGAAGACATGCACAAGGATGTCCACGACAGCATTACATGTGGTGGCAGAGAATTGGAGAACCTGGGTGTCTATCACTGTGATGGTGTAGTAAATACATACCAAGAGTGTAACTATTAGAAGCAATGGATTCAATTAATATATGGTAATAAGGATGTATCTTAAAACCACAGTGCTTAAAGACAAAGAGTAAAACTCAGAGCAATTTACCTACAGGAACATAAAACACAATGCTCATTTTGTAAGAAAAGCATGTAAACAAAAACCCACAATAAAAAGCTTTGGAGAGATTGACAATGGGATGGAAAGAAATAACTAAAAAAAGTGAAGATAAAAGGATGTAAATAAAAAAGAAAAAGAGAAAACAGGACAGAAAGAAGAAATAAAAAAAGAAAGATGAAAGGAGGAAAGAAGGAAGGAGGGAAGAGAAGAAAGGAAGGGAGATGCTTTGCTTGCAGCAATGATTATTATGTTTCATTAACTGAACTGAAGGGTATAATTAATTGTTATTTCCATACTGAGGTCAGAAAAAAAAGCAGTCCTCAAACTTTTTCTTGCCCAACAGAGTTCCAGTCTACTTCCATCAGGACACCAATTCTCCAACCAGGGAGGGGAAGAGCAGTGGAACATGGAGGTCACAATGTCTGACAAACGCAGTTCTAGGACAGTATTTTTAAAAATGTATTCTGAATATGACCTGTGGTGGTGCAGTGGATAAAGCATCAAACTGGAACACTGAAGTCACTAGTTCGAAACTCTTAGCTTGCATGGTCAAGGCACATATGGGAGTTAATGCTTCCTGCTCCCCTCCACCTTTTCTCTTTCTCTCTCTTCTCTCTAAAAATAAAGTCTTTTAAAATAATTTTAAAAAAAGTAAATAAAATTATTTTAAAAATATGTTCTTAAGTCCTGGCCAGTTGGCTCAGTGGATGGAGCATTGGCCAAGCTTGTGGACAACCCAGGTTCAATCCTCAGTCAGAGCACACATAAAAAGTGACCATCTGCTTCTCTTCCCCTCCCTCTCTCCCTTTTTTCTCTCTTCTCCCTCACAGCCAATGGCTTGGTTGCTCTGAGCATTGGCCTCAGGTACTGAGGATAGCTGGGTTGATTCAAATATTGGCCCTGAGACAGAGGTTGCCAGATCCTGGTTGGGGCACATGTGGGAGTCTGATTCACTATCTCTCCTCCTCTCACTTAATAGTAAATAAACAAAATAAAAAATAAAAATGTATTCTGAGAACCACCTCTATCAGAAACACCTTAGGTTCTGGTTTAATATGTGAAGTTAATGGGCCTCATTCCAATCCTACTGAATCAGAACTTCTGGAGGAAAGGCCCAGGGTGTATATTTTACCAAGCTCCTTGGTTGGTTCTCTCTCACCTGAAGTTTAAGGACCAATTCTGTAGAAGGTATACAGTAGATCTTAAATCTACTTAAATAAGGCTAAGCCTTTCTTAGTGCTGATTTCTGATATATTTTTATAAACTGATCTGTATTTCCTGCACTTGAGACTTTGAAGCATCTAATTAGTAGTCATGGATGCCATTGACTTCCATTTTTTTAAAATTACTTTTATGGCAAGCAAGGTAGAAAAGGGAAAAAATCGGGTTCATTAATCAGATGTTACAAAAACAACTTATCATTCCTTTACATACAAAAAGAAAAAACAAAGCCAAGAAATTAGTTTGTATTGCTATTTGTTGAGTAGCTCAAGTCACTTATCATTGGCAATGAAACATTAGCTGAACTGGTATCTGTTATAATTACACCTATTGTTGAATATTATTTCTTCTTCCACAGAACACATGGCAACTCTCCAAATACTCTTGGTCTGTTATTACATTGTAATATTCTTCACTACAGAGGATACTTTTTTTTTAATTTTTTCCCTTTCCTTTGAAATTATTTACCACACAATTCATAGACTTTGGCAATGTTCCAAAACTTTTCTAATCAATCTAACATTGTAAGTTGTCAGAACAGATTTACTTCCCCAGAATTAATATGACACTATACATTTAATATCTGTTCTACATAATTTTTTTATTCTTTTTGTATTATTTTCTTTGTTTCTTGTCTTTTTTGTTTTTTTTTTCTAGATTTACTGAATTATGTTCAATTCAAGTAGTTCTAGAATTCCTTTTTCAGAAAAACTGAACCAGCAAAATCCTTTTGATAATTTTCTATTAAGTTACTTGGGGTTTGTAACTCACTTCATGTGAAAAAGTTTTAAGAAGAGGAATGTTAGTGCTGTGAGGAAGATGAACTGTTTTTATCAAACTGGTTAGTAAATCAATCACACAACCAGTGAATTCTGACAAGTTTGATGATTATGGGATTGTTTTGTTGTAATTTACCAAAGCACAAAAGTTTTGTTTGTATTCTTATGTTCTTGCCTCCGTCAAGTCTATAATCACAAAATAACCATATTGAACATGAAAGTAAAGCTTAAAATCAAACAATAATAGCAACTCAAAAGGTGAAGGAATTGCTTCTTCATGTAAAAAGCTTATAAACCGTCCATGCTCACAGGTTGTTTCCATTGTTGTATTTGTCTATAATATCACTGAAATAAAAATATCACACCACACAAGCTCCAGAATCTATTAAAATCATATTGCCCTTCATTCCTTAAAAACAAACAAAAAACCCCTCTATATGCTTTCTGCAGAACATCAAATTTGTTAGTGTGAATATTAATATAATACATCTGAAAATACAGAACATAAAGGCTCCTTATGATATATTCAAATGAAAGCTCATATATTTATTGTTTTGTTCATGGTCTTTTGGTTTGTAATTGCTGTCATTCTTTGGTTTTCACCTGCAGTAATGTGATTTAGGAATCATTTCCCCCCCAAAATGAAAAGACAACCTACAAAATGGGAGACAATATTTGCAAATCATGAATCTGATATGAATCTATTTTCTAGAATATATTCCTAAAACTCAAAATAAAAAGACAAATAACTCAATTAAAAATAGGAAGAGCTGGCCTTGGCTGGTTGGCTCAGTTATAGAGTGTCAGCCTGGTGTGTGGATGTCCTGGGTTTGAGTCCTGGTCAGGGCATACAGAAGAGGTGCCCATCTATTTATCCACCTCTCCTCCTCTCAATTCTCTCTCTCTCTCTCTCTCTCTCTCTCTCTCCCTCTCTCTCTTTGTCTCCTCTTCCTGCATCTATAGCTTGATTGGAGCGAGTTGGCCCCGGGTGCTAAGGATGGCTCCATGGCCTCTGCTTCAGGCGCTAAGAAGAGTTAGGCTGCTGAGCAATGGAGCAATGCCCAGATGGGCAAAGCATTGCCCCTTAGTGGCTTGTCAAGTGGATCTCAGTTGGGACACATGCAGGAATCTGTCTGTGCCTCCTCTCCTCTCACTAAATAAAAAAAATAAATAAATAAGAAGAACCTTTCTCCTCTCTCTCTCTCTTTCTCAAATCAATAAATAAAATCTAAAAAAAAGTAGGCAATTTGAGTAGACATTTCTCAAAAGATGATATACAAATGGTCAACAAGCACATGGAAAGATATTCATCATTAGTCATTAGGGAAATACACATCAAAACCTCAATGAGATACTAGTTCACACCCACTAGGGTGTTTTAATGAAAAGATGGACAATGGCAAGTGTTGTTAAGGACACAGATAAATTGGAATCCTTAAACATTGCTGGTGACAGAGACACTCTTTGATTAAACTTTAGTCAGGCACCTCTGAATCCTCCTCCCAACTAAGCATTGCCTTTGGCCTGCCATGCCTTGGACTGCTGAGCCTAGTTCAGCAAGAGTCCTGCCAAGACAGTTTAGCAAGGATCACCCACCTTGATATCTAACCAAGTTCCTCCTAAGTGATTTTCCATCCACTGATTCCGTCACTATGTCAGAGGGCTATAAATCCTCAGCTGCCCTGATTGTATTTGGAGTTGTGTTCAATCTCTCTCCTATCACAATAGTCTTGAATAAAACTTTCTTGTCTATTAACTCTTTCCAGTGCATTTTATATGACACTGGTGAGAATGTAAAATGATAAAGGTGCTTTAAAAAGATTTTAGCAGTTCCTCAAAAGATTAAACACAGAGTTACCCAGCAAATCCTGTGTGTGTATATGTATGTATATATATATATATATCTTGGATATATATATATATATATCCAAGAAAATTGAAAATAAATGTTTATACAAAAACTTGCACATGGATGTTCATAGCATAATTATTCATAATAACCAAAAGAAGGAAACAACTCAAATGTTATCAGCTGATGAATGGAGAAACAAAATGTAGTATATCCATGCAACAGAATATTATACATGCATAAAAAGAAATGAAGTACTGATACATGTTAAAACACGGATGATGGGAAAACATTGTGCTTAGTAAAAGAAGCCAGACACAAAAGGCCGCATACTGTATAATTCAATTTATATGAATTTCTGAAAGAATACATAGAGATTAGTAGTTGACAGGGGCTGAGGGAGGAGGGAAATGGAGAGTGAATGCTAGTGAATACAGAGTCTCTTTGGGAGATGATAAAAATATTCTAGAATTTGATAGTGGTAATGGGTGCATAATCTTGTAAATATATTAAAGGCCACAGAAGTTTACACTCTGTGAATTTTATGGTATGTGGATTATCTCTCATTTTTTAAGTCTATAAAAATAGAAATAAAAGGATGTCCTCTTCTAAATGAAATTGCTTCATGTGTGCTTGTGTGATACATGTGTCTGATCATTGAAAGTGATACTAAGTATGAAACTAAAATAGAAAATAATAAATGTTAATATTTCAAACAAATATAACATCAAAATCAGTTTTGGTTTCCCAAGCACTAAACCTAAGCTTGCATTAAGCTTTTAAGGATTCATCATCCCTAAAGGTAATCAGTATGAAAAGGATAAGGAACTAACGTGTGATGAATAAGGCCTGTCTGTAGCACAGCGCTAAGACTTGCCCATTTTCTCGGGTACATAGCTTATCTTATTTGTGATTCTTGTGAGCTTTGCATTATCCAGTGAGGGAGGGGGAATAAAAAAGAAGAGAATGGGAAAGAAGCAGGGAGAGGGAGAAGAAAAGCAGATTAAAATTTTAAAAAGAAGAGAAAATAGCCAGTAAAGCTCGTCCCGAATCACTAGCTCAGGGCTTTGAGCCTGATGCTTTTCTCCTACACCAATTGAGATGAGGCATGTAGGCTGCAAAACCTTCTGCAATTCTATAATACATTTTGCAATATAAATCTGTAGCTGTTGAGTTACTCATACAATAGTTTTTAAAAATATGAGTATCTAATACAATGGTAAGTCACTTTTTGAGTGGTGCTACAATATATAATACCACTTTTTTCCCTCAGAGTCTTTCAAATGCACAGCGTGGTGCCTGTAGTACTTTGGGAAGTGAATAAAATGGCCAGGGTAGGGGAGAGATGTCCAGTATGCAACGTCAGGTGATATTATGTGGGTAGCAAAGAAACCACACACATAATGAGGTGGGAGAGTGCAAGCGTAAAAAGCAGGGCATGAACATGATGAGGTGGCATTGTGAGCACACTGGAAGGACCCTGAATTGCCCATTCTGTATTCTGCTCATCTCTTCTTTCTTCTCAGCAAAGACTATAACAGGATCTCCTAGGAGGCAAGAAAAGATAAGTTCCATTGTTTCTTACCCTATGGACTGATTAAGATAATTTCTGGTGTGATCTTGAGAAAGAACTTGTGAGAATTCAATGTGTAGACTGTCACATAGAAGGGATGGCACAGGCTTGCAAAAGACTGGGCTTGGGCTGGCTAATCCTGGACTTTCCATCCACCCAGTAGTCACTGGGTGACCACAACATTTTGGGTGTCTTGATAGATGTCTGGTATAAAGGATAATAATCAATGGTCTCTGCTATTAAAGATATGTTCATTTTATGTTTAAAAAACAAATTAGTTTTAATTATAGAATTAAAGGATATTCTTTAATTCTTTTATTCAAGAATAGTGTGATCTGTGGACCACTGCTAGTTTATATTTATTGTGACAAGGTAAGTACAGAAATTAAAATTGTTTAAAACTTTCAAGTACATTGACAGAGTAATTTTATATGTTGACTCTGATGATTGAAAATTAGAATTGCATCTTATATCTTTATATTTTATTTTTCTATAAATTTACTTGTATTTTACAATATTAGTCCAAGATGGCTTGTATTAAAAAAAAAAAAATAGGGGATGGCTCTGTGGCCTCTGCCTCAGGCACTAGAATGGCTCTGGTTGCAACAGAGCAATGCCCCAGATGGGCAGAGCATTGCCCCCTGGTGGGCGTGCCGGGTGGATCCCAGTAGGGCGCATGCGGGAGTCTTACTGCCTCCCCATTTCCAACTTCAGAAAAATACAAAAAAAAAAAAATACTGGTCCTTCACCACTGATACTATGAGAAGTTCTGTTCTAATGGAAATATTTGAGATATACTATAACTAAACTTTTCTTAGAGACTCAGAAACCTCCGAGAAGAGATTATTCTAGAAAAGAAACCTCAGAGGTACATAGATTTGTCAGGCAAACAGGAAAGGCAGTACTGGAAAGAAATGCACATGTCAAGGCTGAGAGTCACCTTGCAGCATAGCCCTCTCCAAGAACCGAAAGTAGTTCAGCGTGGATGGCACAGTGCTGGATTTGTGAACAAGGGAGAATAATAGGAAATGAAATTAAAAAAACAGCCTTATAGCAAAGTGTAAATTTCATATTGCAGGCTAAGGGTGAGTATAGCAGGTAGGGAATATAGTTTCTCTTAGTTTGCTCTGGCAACCATAACAAAATATTATAAGCTGGGTGGCTTAAACAACTGACGTTTACTTCTTTTAGTTCTGGAGGCTGGAAAGTTCAAGATCAGAGTGTTAGCATATTTGGTTCTTGCTACAGGCCTTCTTCTTGGTTTGCAGACCACTACCTTCTCACTGTGTCTTCATATGACAGACAGAGAGAGCTCTGGTGTCTCTTCCTTTCCTTACAAGGGCATTAATCCCAGTATGGGGCCTCCATCCTTATGACCTTCTCCAAACCTAATTATCTTAAAGACCCCAGCTCTTAATACTGACACATTGGGACTTAGGGTTTTAACATAGAAATCTGTGGGGGACACAAACATTCAATCCATAACGTAGCTAATGAGTTGGCCATGGCTTATTAGATTTGGTTTGTAATGTCATCAACCTAAAGGTGGTGGATAAAACCAAGGAAGTAGTAAGATGCTGCAGGTGCAGAGTGTAGAGTGAATCAAGAAGAGAGCCAAAAGCCATGGGGGTTTCCAGGGGCAAACAAAGGAAGAAGAGTCACATTGGAAACTGCAAGGCAATGTCAGAGAGGGAGGAGGAAACGGGGATTGTGGAGTTAAAGAAAGGAATTCCAAGGATCAGGGAAGGATTAATAAGGAAACACAGAGATTTCTCTGCCTCCTCATCTCTTATTTTTTGGTCACTTTGTTACAATTTTATCATCTGATCACCCTAAATCCCAGCAATCTAGTGGTAGAAAGATGCAAGAGTATCTCAATTCAGCCTCTTAGACTTTGCTACCTATTGTATTACCATTAGTAAATGATTTAGCCCCACAAAGCCATCATGTTGTTACAAAAGCAGCATAATATTTCCAGGAATGTCTTCTCTTTCACAGGTTGTTGTTAGTATTAGCCTTAAGCTTAAGTATTGGCACAATTACCAACAAGTTTTCTAATGTTGAATATATTCTGAAAATAGATAGGACATTTCATAAAACTTCCTCTGGCCAAACAATCAAGAAGCAAGTGGTTCAGCTTTCAGACCTTTGGGCGGCAGAATCACTGAACCCAGAGAGGATAAATGTTTCTCACCCTGGGACCTCTAAAATTACTGGTAACATGATTTGGAAAATGTGACAAATAAACAAAAGCACCAACTTCAGAGAATGCAAATCGCCGATTTCCCTGTGAAAATATCAAATGTTTTACAGTTACTTGGCCAAATGAATGCTCAAGTTAGATAAAGAGTGGGTGTTATAATATTTTTTTTATTTCTCTTGCTCTGCCTTTATTACTAATATATTAGAAAGAAAATAAAGGTGATAGATAGGACAAAAGACAAACTAGATGTTTTAACAGTCAGATTGGTTCTGATAAAGGCAACTGACTGTTATTCAGGGATTTCCCATAAAGGAATCTCGCCCTTCTAGCCTTAGGCATAAGGAGCGGAAGGAATTTTTAATGTAGAAATAAGTGAAATAAAGAGAAGAGCAGGGAGATGCTCTGCCAAGCCAACAGTTCTAGAGAGAGCGAAGTTTTCTTCAATTCATTTATTCATTCATAATTTTTTAAATTTTTTTCTTTCAATAATTTTATTATTTTAAAAATATATAAATAAACAAGACAATTCAACTTCTGAAGCTTTACCACATTCAAGAAGACAATATTGCTACTAACATTCTAAGTTACCAGAATGTATTAATCTGTCTTTCACCTTTCAATTCTAGTGGCAAAATTGAAAACTGACTTGAAATTAAGTTGGACTGTGACATAATTGCCAGGGTTAGACAAATAAAGTAACAACCAAGGAAAGCTGGGCCCAGTAAGTGACAGAGAGGAATCTACTGAATCTTGCACTCAGGCAGGTCTTTTTCTGAGAAGGCCTGACAAGCACGTGACTGAGGATCCACATTCTCTGCTCCAGCAGTTGGTTCTTCTGGACAAAGTTATCAAAATAGCAAAGTGGACGTGGTGCTGGAAGAGACTTCGACCGGCTGTCAAAAAAGCAAGACTTTGGTGAGTCCTTTGGCGCAGGATCTTCTAAATTTCATTCCTTGCACTGAGAGGGCATGTGTTGTCTCTTTTCAGAAGCTGTTCTTATCAGTTTAAGAGACTTTGGAGAATTCTTACAAGTTAGGTCTTTGAAAACCTCTTTGGGAAGATGATGATTATTGCTTAACAGTTCATTCTTTTGCTTTATTAGTTGTTCATTTTGCTGCTTCAACTTAGAAATTTCCTTTTTCATTCGTACATATTCACTTTTCAAAATAGGAGCTTTTGTGTTACAATGCCACTGCCACCCCCAGGTTTGTTTAAAGGTTGAGAATCATTATCTTCAAATACAATTGAGGTATCTTGAGCCTATTGATTTCTTCTCAGATTTTCTCTCAATACCCTTATAACTTCTTTTTGATGTTCTACAGTGGCTTCTGTAGAAGCAATTTCCTTTTCAAAATCTTTGGCAATTTTCATCTTCTCTTGGTCTATTTTCACTAGCTTCATTTTGAGATCCTTAATTTCTTCTTCATAGGGCTTCGCTCCTAAAGCAATTTTGTCCTGAAGTACTTGGGTCATTTCTTTTGTTTTTTCAAGGCATTTATCTGACTCATTAACTTGTGCTTGAAGTTTTGCTCTTATGTCATTAGTCTTCCCAAGTTCTGTCTGCATCTTTATAATCTCGCTCTCTTTATGCACAGCACTTTCTTTGGCTTCACATAGTGAAGTTTCCAGTGCTCAAATTTTCTCTGTGAGTAGTTGTGTGGCTCTTGATGTAACATGAAGATTCTTATCACCTTGTGTAGTCGGATGAACAAGTACACCAGGTGTCTGAGATATCTTCAAAATTTGGCAGTTTTAAATCATAAAACAAGTCCACACAATAATTAAAAATTGAATACTTTTATGTGCCAGGAGTGTTGCTGTTCTGGGAGAAAGCAAGGAAAAGTCAAAGCTTCCAGTCTCATTGGGAAGACTTACATCAGACAAGTAGTTAAACAAAGCACCATGTGATTGGATAGACAATGGGGTGTTAGAGAGAGAGATATGGTAACACTATTGAGGCTGTGGATACTACATTGATGTCTTCAGTCTCTCCTTTCCCTCAGATTGCTATTTGTCTCAAATACTGTGATTCTGTTCCAGCTTTCCTTTGATTTTAACAAAAGAATTGGAAAGTTTGGGCTACATGTCAGAAGCTGAAGAAATTCCTTGGCTCAACATAGAATCAACGATAGTCCCAGTGGCCACCAAAGTTAATCTGTCAAACTAGTGACATGCACAATCTATACTGTACTTCATTGTAATTAACCTTAAATGACCCATATAAATCACTTAAATTTGTATTACATTGACAGAATCAAATTACTTTTTTGGTGTTGCGTTTCTCTTTACCTCTTAGTTTAATTCTATCTATTATTGATGTCATCGTTTATGCGAGAAAGTCATCAGTATTTCTTCTGTGTGTTACTGTCTGAAATTCCTTCAGGAATGATAAAGAAGAGGAGCGGCATGGTGTCTCCCACCATGAGAGCTGGATGAATGAACCTAAAGACTCAGGGCTCTACATGCGTGGGTTCTGTCCTAAGCACCTTGTTGTGTTTGTATTTGTTTGCTTTTTTTTTCTTGAAGAGAGCCTCCAATCTTAGATCCACCCTCAAATGAGATTTGAGTATAGATCCAGGAGAATTTAAAATGTTCATTCAAACATATTCATATCATATCCATGGGGCATCACAGTCAAAGACATGTTTACAGGCAAGACAGGCTGTCCAGATAGGAAAAGATATAAAAATACACTTAATTGGGCCTTTCTACTCTTGAAGAGGGTGGCCAAAAGTAGAAAATGATCTACTGATTACCATTCACTTTACTTCTCCACAATGACTCCATTTACCTGGCCCCTCTAGACTGTGAGCGCTTGAATAGGTAAAATTCTCTGTCTTACTCGTGATAAGATCTAGGTGACTAGTACAGGGCCTGGAACATTACAGATCTCAAAAATGTGTTAATGAAATAAATAAGTGAAAAAATAATTCAATTTATTGTGTACTCATTTTGTGCCATGAAGTGTTCTAGAAACGTGGGATGCACCAGGAAACAAAACAAAACACCTGCCTTGTGGAGCTCACATTCTCACAAGGGAAGACAGATAGTAAACAGTAAGCATAACAAGCAAATATCTACTTTATTAGAAGGTGATAAGTACAATAGAGGAAAAGGGTACAGCAAGATAAGGGAGATTAAGAGTGTGGGAAGAAAAGGACTTCACACTTCTCAGAGAAGACTAATTATTCTGTAGTCTAGTAACAATACAACTTTCAATGAATCAGGACAACTCACATCAGTAAACTCACTTTTACAAGCCACCCAATCTGCATCAATCCCTTACTTCTAAAAGTCAGCCAATCAGGAAGGAACTCTTTCCCCCAAAAAACACACTTCTGAGTTCTGACTCACCAATCCACAACAGTCTTATGGAGTAACCTATGTTCTACTAAAATTTATGCCTCTGAAATCCTGCCAACCACTGAACTTCAAGTCCTCAAAACTCAGTGTAAGATTAATCCAACAGTCTACCCTCTGCTCTGCTTAGAGAGACTAAATGAGAGATAGTTCTCTCATCATCATAAGCAAAACAATTGTACTTTGTCTTTTTCATTCTGAGATGCTAAGGAATTGAGTGTTGAACAGTATTAAGGGGTGGACAATTAGACAGTGAAGATGCCATTGAGAATGTGACATTTGAGCAAAGAAATGAAGGAAGCTAGAGAGTGGACCAAGTAATTATTTGGAGAGAGAAAATTCTAAGATGGAATAGTATGAAAACCCTAATGTGGGAGCATGCGTGGCATGTTCAGAAACAAAACAGAGACAGTGGGGCTAGAAAAGAGTGAGCAAGAGGAGACATGTCATTTAAAACCTGTAGTCCACTAAAAAGACTGGATTTCTTGTTTGGACAAGATGTCATAGACTGGACTTACCCTGCTCTGCCCCACTCAGTGCAACTATAAACCCTAGAGCTAATGCTGATGAGAATCAAAGAAGTTCAGGACGTGAGAAGAGGAAGGCAAACTGGTTTGTGTTCTTGGGACTGAAGGAACATAATAGGAGGGAATCTTACATCCCTCCACTCAAAGGAAGAAAGTGGTCCAGGCCCAGCCTTTTCCAACCCCCCAATCTAGCAACAGAAAGCAATAGATGGGCTTGCCAATCACCCCTCCCACCCTACTTTCTGTGAATGAAACAAGAATCTCACTAACAATATCAGGTGAGCCTAGCATAACTAGCAAGGGGGATGGATCAGAAATCTCCTTGAGAATAAATGGCCAGGAAGTTCTTCTTCCTTACTACACCTAAGACTCTCCTCCCTCACCCACAGATACCTTGTTGCCTGGGGATACCACTACACATCACAAACAGTTCCAGCTGAGGAAGGTTTTGTTTTGTTTGTTTTGTCTGCCTCTGAGGCTCTCTTCACCCACTCAGAGAAACCACATGACTAGGAGTATCAGCAAGATGGACCATGCCACAAAAAGTGTCTCCAGCCCAGAAAGCAATGTCCTTCCTTGCAGGGATTGAGAATCTTCTCCCCAAGCCAGAAACACCAGCAAAGGAGATTCTACCAACAAGCATCTGGCCCAGGAAGCACTCTTTGTCCCTCCTACCTGCTGAAGACTTCTTCTTAGCCTAGAGGCACCAGGCAGCACTGGCTGGGTAAACTTCATCTGTCCCTTAAGCAGCATTTGCAGGCACCAGTAGGAGGCTGAGTGGCACAGTATAAATTTGGCAGACCAAAACAGCACTGCAAGGGCTCTAAAAATTAGATTGCCATTGGAACCATAGCTCATGAAAGTAGACCTAGGCCTGGTAATATAAAGTCATTGAATTCACTGTGTAGACAGAAAGTTAAGTGTTGTGAGAGTCTAAAGAAATATAGAATGTACATACCCCTGATATTGAGAAAAATCCTTTTAAGACAATAGACAAGCCCATGGCCTCCTCAGGTTTACAGAAGTTGCACTTCCTCAGGTTGGAATTAATGATTTGCTGATTACCATTCACTTTGCCTTCCCCACTGGCCCCATCCACCCGGCCCCTCCAGACTGTAAGCATCTGAAGGAGTAGAAGTCTCTGTCTCATTCACGATAAGATCTAGGTTACAGGGCCTGGCACATTATAGATTCTCAAAAATGTGTTAATGAAGTGTCAGACAAATAAGTTTGTAAATATGATGTATATGTTTGCTCGCTTATAGTTTGCATTGGGTGTGGGGGACAGGCTGTAAGCAGGCAGGGTCGTTATAGCCTAAGGCTTAGTTTTAAGACTAAGCTTTTCCCTCTCTTCTAATGCTGTACAGTACTAATATCTTCTCAAAACTAAGCTTTTCCCCACACCCTTGACTGTTGCATGATAGGGGGTGGTGCACTGTTACAAGCAATCCATTTATGCCTCAGATAAGTGGCTTTGTATCAGAGACTTCCTTATTTGTATACTGGCTTAAAGGTTTTAATTTCTACACTATAAAATGAGGCAGACCAGAGGCTCTAGTGCTCAGTTCCTGCCATCAGCATTGCAGAGGAGAGGCAGCCAAGATGGTGGAGTGCTGAAGGAGAAGCCAGTTTATTTACAGTTTGTGCAAAGAGAAAGAGATGGGGAACAGAAGTGAATAAGGCTGGTGGGACCTTTGATTCTAGGAAAACTAGTATAAATCAGTGGCTTTGGGAGCCCGGAATAAAAAGGGAAGTGTTTTCTCACTGTGTGTATTTTCTCTCCTACCGGGTGTGAGCTAGGATTAAAGGTAATGGCCCACCAGTTCTTGGCTTCATTGTCTCATTACCGTCTGTCCGAATCAAATGCGAAACTGCATGGGCCAGGCAGCTGTGTTGGTGGCCGTGGCTACTGGCTTTACATGAAGTAATTAAATAAATGAAAAAAAAAATAATGAAATTGTGATTTAGCTGGCGATTGACTTTTTATTCTTTTTTACATCTAAGTAAGAGTCAAGCATGCAACCACACATTATTCAGTAAACCTGAGGCTGCAGCTTCTCATTTTTATCAAGCCCCAGGCTGTACTGCAGTAGACATGTTATTTTTTTTTTATAATAATTATATTTTTTTAATGGGGTGACATCAATAAATCAGGATACATATATTCAAAGATAACAAGTCCAGGTTATCTTGTTGTTCAATTATGTTGCATACCCATCACCCAAAGTCAGATTGTCCTCTGTCACCTTCTATCTTGTTTTCTTTGTGCCCCTCCCCCTCCCCATTTCCCTCTCCCATTCCCCCCTCCCTCCTTAACCACCACACTCTTATCAATGTCTCTAAGTTTCACTTTTATGTCCCACCTACATATGGAATAATGCAGTTCCTGGTTTTTTCTGATTTACTTATTTCGCTTCGTATCATGTTATCAAGATCTCACCATTTTGCTGTAAATGTTCCGATGTCATCATTTCTTATGGCTGAGTAGTATCCATAGTGTATATGTGCCACATCTTCTTTATCCAGTCATCTATTGACGGGCTTTTTGGTTGTTTCCATGTCCTGGCCACTGTGAACAATGCTGCAATAAACATGAGGCTGTATGTGTCTTTACGTATCAATGTTTCTGAGTTTTGGGGGTATATACCCAGTAGAGGGATTGCTGCGTCACAAGGTAGTTCTATTTTCAGTTTTTTGAGGAACCACCATACTTTCTTCCATAATGGTTGTACTACTTTACATTCCCACCAACAGTGTATGAGGGTTCCTTTTTCTCCACAGCATCTCCAACATTTGCTATTACCTGTCTTGCTAATAATAGCTAATCTAACAGGTGTAAGGTGATATCTCATTGCAGTCTTGATTTGCATTTCTCTAATAGCTAAAGAAGATGAGCATCTTTTCATATATCTGTTGACCATTTGTATTTCTTCCTGGGAGAAGTGTCTGTTCATGTCCTCTTCCCATTTTTTTATTGGATTGTTTGTTTGTTTGTTGTTGAGTTTTATGAGTTCTTTGTATATTTTGGATATTAGGCCTTTATCTGAGCTGTTGTTTGAAAATATCATTTCCCATTTAGTTGGCTTTCTGTTTATTTTGTTATCAGTTTCTCTTGCTGAGCAAAAACTTCTTAGTCTGATGTAGTCCCATTCATTAATTTTTGCCTTCACTTCTCTTGCCTGTGGAGTCAAATTCATAAAATGCTCTTTAAAACCCAGGTCCATGAGTTGAGTACCTATGTCTTCTTCTATGTACTTAATTGTTTCAGGTCTTATGTTTAGATCTTTGATCCATTTTGAGTTAATTTTTGTACAGGGGGACAAACTGTAGTCCAGTTTCATTCTTTTGCATGTGGCTTTCCAGTTTTCCCAGACCATTTATTGAAGAGGCTTTCTTTTCTCCATTGTGTGTTGTTGGCCCCTTTATCAAAAATTATTTGACTATATATATGTGGTTTTATTTCTGGACTTTCTATTCTGTTCCATTGGTCTGAGTGTCTATTTTTCTGCCAATACCATGCTGTTTTGATTGTCGTGGCCCTATAATAGAGTTTGAAGTCAGGTATTGTAATGCCCCCAGCTTCATTCTTTTCCTTTAGGATTGCTTTCGCTATTCGGGTTTTTTTATAGTTCCATATAAATCTGATGATTTTTTGCCCTATTTCTTTAAAAAATGTCATTGGAAGTTTGATAGGAATTGCATTAAATTTGTATATTGCTTTGGGTAATATAACCATCTTGATTCTATTTATTCTTCCTAGCCAAGAACAAGGTATATTCTTCCATGTCATTATATATTTTTCGATTTCCCTTAACAATGGTTTATAGTTTTCATTATATAAGTCCTTTACATTCTTTGTTATGTTTATTCCTAAGTATTTTATTTGTTTTGTTGCAATTGTGAAGGGGATTATTCTTTTGAGTTCATTCTCAATTGTTTCATTGTTGGCATATAGAAAGGCTATTGACTTCTTTATGTTAATTTTGTATCCTGTGACCTTACTGTATTGGCTTATTGTTTCTAGTAGTCTTTTTGTGGATTCTTTGGGATTTTCGATGTATAAAATCATATCATCTGCAAAAAGTGATACCTTTACTTTATCTTTTCCGATATGGATGCTTTTTATTTCTTTGTCTTGTCTGATTGCTCTGGCTAGAACCTCTAGTACCACATTAAATAAGAGTGGAGAGAGTGGACAACCCTGTCTTGTTCCTGATTTAAGGGGGAAAGCCTTCAGTTTAGTGCCATTTAATATGATGTTAGCTGATGGTTTATCATATATGGCCTTTATCATGTTGAGATATTTTCCTTCTATACCCATTTTGTTGAGAGTCTTAAACATAAAATTGTGTTGTATTTTATTGAAAGCCTTTTCTGCGTCTATTGATAAGATCATGTGGTTTTTGTTCTTTGTTTTGTTGATATGGTGTATTACGTTAACCGTTTTACGTATGTTGAACCATCCTTGAGATTCTGGGATGAATCCAACTTGATCATGATGTATTATCTTTTTAATATGTTCTTGTATTCGATTTGCAAGTATTTTGTTTGGTATTTTAGCATCTGTATTCATTAGAGATATTGGTCTGTAGTTTTCTTTTTTTGTGCCATCCTTGCCAGGTTTTGGTATGAGGGTTATGTTGGCCTCATAAAATGTGTTTGGAAGTATTGCTTCTTCTTCAATTTTTTGGAAGACTTTCAGTAGAATAGGAACCAAGTCTTCTTTGAATGTTTGATAAAATTCGCTGGTAGAGCCGTCAGGGCCTGGACTTTTATTTTTGGGGAGGTTTTTAATGGTTTTTTCTATTTCTTCTCTATAATAGGTCTGTTTAGGCTTTCTGCTTCTTCTTGACTCAGTCTAGGAAGGTTGTATTGTTCTAGGAATTTATCCATTTCCTCTAGGTTGTTGAATTTAGTGGAATAAAGTTTTTCATAGTATTCTACAATAATTCTTTGTATATCTACAGTGTCCGTGGTGATTTCTCCTCTTTCATTTTGGATTTTGTTTATATGAGTTCTTTCTCTTTTTTCCATGGTAAGTCTTGCCAAGGGTTTGTCAATTTTGTTGATCTTTTCAAAGAACGAGCTCCTTGTTCTATTAATTTTTTCTATAGTTTTTCTGTTCTCTAATTCATTTATTTCTGCTCTGATTTTTATTATGTCCTTTCTTCGGCTGGTTTTGGGTTGTATTTGTTCTTCTTTTTCTAGTTCCTTAAGGTGAGAAGTTAAGTGGTTCACTTGGGCTCTCTCTAGTTTGTTCATATATGCCTGAAGTGATATGAACTTCCCTCTTATCACTGCTTTTGCTGCATCTCATAGATTGTGATATGTCGTATTTTCATTTTCGTTAGTCTGTATATATCTTTTGATCTCTGCACTTATTTCTTCTTTGACCCATTCATTTTTTAAAAATATGTTGTTTAGTTTCCACATTTTTGTGGGATTTTTTTCCTCTTTTTTGCAGGTAAATTCTAGTTTCAAGGCTTTATGATCAGAAAATATGCTTGGTACAACTTTGATTTTTCTGAATTTGCTGATGTTGTTTTTGTGGCCCAACATATGGTCAATTCTTGAGAATGACCCATGTACACTGGAGAAAAATGTATACTCAGTCACTTTGGGATGAAATGTCCTGTAGATGTCTGTCATATCCAGGTGCTCTAGTGTTTTGTTTAAGGCCACTATGTCTTTGTTGATTCTCTGTTTGGATGACCGATCTAGAGCCGTCAGTGGTGTATTGAGGTCTCCAAGTATGATTGTATTTTTGTCAGTTTTTGTTTTAAGATCAATAAGTAGCTGTCTTATATATATTTGGTGCTCCTTGGTTTGGTGCATATATATTAAGAAATGTTATGTCTTCTTGATTCAGTGTCCCCTTAGCCATTATGCAATGGCCATTTTTGTCTCTGAGTAATTTTCCTGTCTTGTAGTCAGGAAAATCCGATATGAGTATTGCTACGCCTGCTTTTTTTTGGATGTTATTTGCTTGGAGTATTGTTTTCCAGCCTTTCACTTTGAATTTGTTTTTATCCTTGTTACTTAGATGAGTTTCCTGTAGGCAGCATACAGTTGGATTTTTTTTAATCCATTCTGCTACTCTGTGCCTTTTTATTGGTGATGTTTAATCTGTTTACATTTAGTGTAATTATTGACACCTGTGAGTTCCCTATTGCCATTTTATATCTTGCTTTCTGTTAGTTTTGTGTCTTGTTTGATCCTTCTCTTTTGTTTTTTTATCTTTTGTTTTTATTTGGTTGTAGTCCATACATCTTTCCTCTGTTGCTATCTTTTTTATTTCATGTGCTTCTGTGGTGGTTTTTTCAATGGTGTTTACCTTTGAGTAATGAAAAGGGTCCCTACCATGTTTATTGTAGCGAACTATTTTGTGAGTACTTTTGCACTCCATTGTCCTTTGCTACTGTTAATCTCCATCTTCTCCCCCCCTTTCTTTTTGTTGTTGTCACAGTTTAAATTTGGTTTTATTGTGTTCTTCTTGGAGCTTTTACTTGTGGCTCTGTTTTTTTTTTCTTCTTTGTATCTGATTGGAGAACCCCCTTTAGTAATTCCTGGAGTGGGGGTTTTCTGATGATAAATTCCCTCATCTTTTCTGTATCTGTGAATGTTTTTATTTCTCCTTCATATTTGAAGGATAGCTTTGATGGGTATAGTATTCATGGCTGAAAGTTCCTCTCTTTCAGGACTTTAAATATTGGGGTCCACTCTCTTCTAGCTTGTAGAGTTTCTGCTGACAAATCGGATGATAATCTAATGGGCCTTCCTTTATATGTTGTATTCTTCTTTTCCCTGGCTGCCTTGAGATATTTGTCTTTGCTGTTGGTTTGTGTCAATTTCATTATGATATGCCTTGGAGTAGGTTTGTTGGGGTTAAGAAAACTCGGAGTTCTGTTTGCTTCTTGAACGTGAGCCTTTAGTTCTTTCCACAGGCTTGGGAAGTTCTCATCTATTATTTGTTTGAGTATGTTCTCCATTCCATTTTCTTTCTCTTCTCTCTCTGATATACCTATTATTCTTATGTTATTCTTTTTGATGGAGTCAGATAATTCTTGTAGGGCTATCTCATTTTTTTTAATTTTTGAGTCTCTTTCTTCTTCTCTCTGTTGTGCCTCAAGGTGCTTGTCTTCTATTTCACTAATCCTCTCTTCTATCTGACCTGTTCTATTAGCTAAGCTTGTTACTTCGTTTTTCAGCTCGTGAATTGAGTTTTTCATTTCTGTTTGATTTGTTTTTATAGTTTCAATTTCCTTGGACATATATTCTTTGTGTTCATTGAGTTGTTTTCTGAGCTCCCTAAATTGCCTTTCTGTGTTTTCTTGTATATCTCAGAGGATTTTTAGGATTTCTATCTTGAATTCTCTGTCATTTAGCTCCAAGGTTTCCAATATATTAAATTTTTTCTCCATAGATTTTTCCTCATCTGTCTGTGTTACCTCTCTTTCTTTTGTATCCATGATATTTGATTTTCTCTTCCTTAATGGCATCTGAGGGTGGTTTTGTTGATAGTATTAATGAGATTTAATAAAGAATAAAAAGTTAAAAAAATAAAAAATTGAAAAAAGTTTTTTTTTTACAAAAATTAATAATGAAATAAAGAAAAATAAAATAAAATAAAAATTTTACAAAAAGGAAATTATTCTCCCCTCCTTTTTTCCTCTCCTCTCCTCTCCCCTCTTTCTTGAGAAAATCTTGTGGTGAACTGTGAATTATAACAAACAATGCCTGTAATGGAGGGCCTGAATTGGGGAAAAGTAATAAAGGGGCAAAAAATGAAAAAAAAATGAAAAAAAAAAGAAAAAAGAAGGGGGTATGGACCCACAAAAAGCAAATAAAGAAAAAAATTTGGGTCAAGAATAAAATGATTTGCTTTTAGGTGTTGGTTGACTAAGAGTTATGATGAGAGGAATAAGATGAAAACAGAAAAATGGGGGGACAAATTAAAAAATTACTATTGTATTTAGTGGAACAAGAACTAGATAAAATGGAGAGCCAGGGATGGGAGCACTGCTAGTGAGTTAAAAAGGTGAAGTAAAAACCCCCCAAAATGCCACAAACATAAGTTTGATTCCCAGATAAGATAATTTGTTTGTTATTGAGGTTTGAATGAGAGGAGATGTAAAGGAGAAAGAAAGAAACTAATATAGAGGGAGAAAAGAAAGAGAGAGAGAGAAAAAAAGAGGGAACCACTAAAAGAAGAAAAAAGAAAAAAGAGGAGAGAGAGAGAGAGAGTTAAGGGTTTTGAAGTGCAACCCTCATAGAGAGAAAGGAAGAGGAGAGAAAAGATAATGGGAGATGTAACACTTATGGGTAGTGTAGTTCAAGGAGAGGAGAGAGTAAGACCGGCAGAGAGTTAATCAGCCAAATTGGAGGAGGAAAAAAAATATCAAGAATGAAGATAAGAGAAACAAACGAACAAATATAATAAAATGGGATAGGTTATAAAGTCTACAGATTATTCTTGATTTTGAGAGGTTATCTTCTTGCTTTTTCTTTCCTCTCCCTCTTCCTGGTCGTTGACTCTCTACCCCAGGTTCTGCCCCTTTGGCACGCTCAGGTAGAGGTTTGCAGTTGATAAGTCTCTATGGCGATGTCATGTATTGTGCTTTAGTCTCGTTGGCAGTCGAGGCTCATTAGCATTTATAGGCTCTGACAGTGAGAGAGTCCGTGTTCCTGGAGCCTTTCTCCTAGTCTTTCCTTCCTCAATTAGTAGCCTGATAATCCAGTTATGGGGTTGCTTCTGCCTCTGCCTGGATAGTAAGAGGCTCAAAGAGCTGGCAACTCCCCACTCTATTTTTACTCAGCACAGGGCTCTGGGTAAGGCTCAGTCAGTCAGAGCTGCTAGCATAATCAGGCGGTTGTTTCCACCCACTCAAAGACCTCTGGCTCTGCCACTCTGTCTGGTAACACAGGCGGGCGCCCACTTCCGGGGCGCTTGGAGGAAACTCTCGCTCACTATCTGCGCGCGCAGACCAGGATATCCGGCCAGCAGTCTCACGCTCTGAGTGAAACCCCCAACCGCATGGAAAAGTTGCAGTGTTGGAATTGGCTCTCGCTCCGTCCCCGTGCACGGCTTTTGCAAGGCACTGGGGCGGCCCGAGATTCCGCTTTGGCCCACACAAAGGCCCCTGACTCTGCCCCTCTGTGCGATAACACGGGCGCGCACTGCCGAGGCACTCGGAGGAATCTCTCGCTATCTGCGCGCGCAGACCAGGATATGAGGCCAGCCGCGTTTCCCTCTGAGTGATTCCCCTACCAGCACGGAAAAGTTCCACCATTGGAATTAGTTCTCGCTCCCTCCCGTGCGCGGCTTTCCCAGGGCACTGTGGCTGCCCAGAGATTCCGCTTTCAGCCCACAGAAAGGCCTCTGACTCTGCCTCTCTGTGGGGTAACACGGGCACCCACTCCCAGGGCTTAGGAAGAAATCTCTCGCCCACTATCTGTGCGCACCGACCAGGAAATCGGGTAAAATGGCTGCCCCGCTTGTCTTTCTTTCTTTGGGTTTGGCGCGAGTGTTAGCTTGTATTGCCCGGGTTGCCACAGGATCAGTTTTTCCTCGGCTTGGATCTCCGTGCCACAGCCTGGTTCGGCCGTTTGTGCCGCAGCCTAGATCTATTCACCCCCTTTGCCCGCCTCAGTTTCTATATTCACGATCCCAGAGAAAGCCGCCCTGGTTAGTTTAGTGAGGAAGGTGGAGCATTTCTTACTCCCTATTTCCTTCGGGGTTTGGTTATATATTTAGTCACTTTTTCGCTCGACCATACCTTCGGGTGTATTGCGAAACATCTGGAGGCTCCAAGGATAGGTTTTTCTTTTTCTGGTTGAAGATCTTGTTGAGTTTTGGGGGAGATTTATCGGTATCGCTTCCTACCCCGCCATTACTCTGACGTCATCAGACATGTTATTAAAACTAGTAAAAAGTGGTTACTCATTGCTATGTATGTGGTAAATTTACTGTCTCTTTCATTGCCTTCAAATAAGAGAAAGTATGTATTTTTTAGACTGAAAAGTGGAAGTAATTAAATGGTGAGAGAGGCCAAATTCTTCACTGACTTCTAATGATTAGCAATAAAGACAGTGAAAGTTCAAAGGTGTTCCCTCTGAGGCAGGGTTTTTTACCGCAGGGCAATCTTTGTTTCTTTGTGAAACCATAATGGCTAATTGGTGTCCTTCTCTGAAGACACTGGCACTGGATCCCCTGAGCCTGTGTCCGGGGCTCCCAGCTATCCAGCAATAATGGGGACCAGAGCAGAATAAATTATCATTAAAGACTCCTTGTCCCACAAAGCTGGGAGTTTGGGCAGTCGAAAACATCAAAACATGCTAGGTCATTTAATAATTTACTTCCTGAAGTGAAATCTAACTCTAATAGAATGTATGTTCTAATTAGCACTATGTGTGGAACATAAAATAGAACCACACTTCTGAAGGTTATTTCTTTGAGAACTGCTGGCTTTATTAGGGGATGAATAGCTTTCACTCCATCCTCATAACTTTGCAGTTCATATAGCTTTTATAAAGATAACTATTCTTGTAAATGTGGTACAAGGTTGTTGTCTCCTTACCCACCCATGTGGGCTTTATTTACTCTCCATATTCAGACGCCTGACTCAGGAACAGAAAGTGAATATGTGTACTTTGCAGACGATTCTTACTTATACAAATGGCTGTTATATTGTACATTTAAACATTATATTTAATACAGTATATATTCAAGTATCTTCCATATGGTCTATGTAGGTTATTTTTTTCTCTACTACTCCATAACACTGAGGAGCAGTATACTAATCAGCCAAAGAAGACCACCTGTCAGGTTCAAGTTGTACATAACTAGGACTCTTTTAAGTACAAGTAACATAAGCCAGCTTAAACAATTAGGACAAACATTGTCTCATTACATAGAAAGTCCAGAGTCACGGCAAACTCCAAGTTTGAACACTAGCCCAATAATGTCACCATAAGAGTGAGTGAGTTCCCTCTTTCTCTCTTCTCTGCAGAATTCAGTGTCAGCATCATTCAAAGCTAGTTCACCTTGTAGTACCAAGAGTGCTGATGCTGTCAATCAGGACTTTGTTCTTTTTTATTATGTCCAGCAGGAAAGAGCAAAGGAGAAACCTTGCCCACAGGCAAGGTCTTTGCTTTCAGCCTGGCTGGATCATCTCAGGCACCAAACCAAGGACAGTTGCCAGGGGACTGCAGTCAGCTTAGAGGTTCAGTGACCAACATGGTAGCCACAAGTCACAAGTGGCTACTGAATACTTGAAATGTAGCTAGTACAAGACGGTATGTGAAAAAGATTCAGTGGATTTTAAAGACTTAATATGAAAAATATATACATCTTATTAATTATTTCTGTATTTTTTATATAATGACAAAACAATATTTTAGATATGTTGATTTAAAATATATTTAAATTAATTTACCTTTCCTTTTAAAAAAAAGTGACTACTAGAAAATTGAAAATTACATATATGGCTCTCTGTATTTCTCTTGAATAGGACTGAAATAGGAGTTCAGGATGCTCCCAGGACTGGGGGTTTGGGATACAAAAACAAAATTCAGGGTTTTCTTAGAAAGAGGGAGAATTGGTGTTGTGTAAACAACCATATAGTATTCTGTATCTGGAAAACAATTTCTTTAATTACTCTATGGCTATGATTATTCTAACAACTAATTGGTAGCTGGAGGATATATGAAAATCATAGATACACATGGGTTTATTCTGGGACAGGGCACTTTTCTTTAGGCTTGCAAACCTGTAGTCACTCTCCTGTCTGGCAGATTTGAAATTGCAGAGATTCTAAATACTGTTTCACATTTTCCTGAAAACCCACTTACAACTGGGAACAAAGTTGGGTTGAACACACAGCTCTGAATTTTCTTCCATTACATAGACCTAAAATTTTTTATTTTATTTCTTATTCATTTATTAAAAGCTATATGTAACAGAAGCACCAACTATATAAAATTGGTGACTACGCCAGGAAGGACAGGAGACTCTTGCGTGAACTGGGTGTTCCTCACTGCTTCTCTACTCAGTATCACTTCCCCCCCTTTGTTTCCTGTCTGACACAGGGAAAAGGGCTCTTTTCCACACTTACCTTGTTATTCCTGGGTCTCTGTTTCACAGCTAATTTTGCAACTGTTCTAAGAATCTTCAGCCTGTAGAAATTAGTAAAGAGAAGTCAGTGTGTCTTCTCAGCACTTTGCATGCTATGGTTAAGATGCCCAGTCATAAGACTTTGCTTCTGAGAAAAGTTTTCCTTCTTTCTTCGTTCATGGACAAAACTTTTATTTTGGGTTCCCCTACACTAAAAGCTGGTATTCTGCCGGAGCACAGCAGCACTGACTATAACCAGGACTTACAATGCTGAACTACTTCTGTAGTAGAGTGTTAAGACCAGCCTGGCCTCTCCCCTGTGACCCTGCAAGTCAGTGTATAAATTCCTGGCACTAAGGGGGCCTCCAGTTTCAAAAAAACACTTTCAAACAACCTCATCCATTGTCCAATGTTTTGAACCTGCCTTACACTATTGATCAGTTTCCTCTCAGAGATTGAGGAAAACAAAATGTTTGGTATGGAAATTATGATGGCATCTCAATGCTTTCTCCTTGGTGACTAATAATGAAAACTAAAATTAATTAATTTTTAAATTAATGCATGCCAGTTAAAGTCCTTTCTTTAAGCATCACAGTGGAGCAGTGAGAAGACCACTGACCTTGGTGATACGACAGCTGAACTCCAGTCCCTACCCTGACCCCCATCACCTGGATGAACTTGGAGGTTGTTTAATTTCTCAGAGCCTCAATTTCCTCATCAGTAAACAGCAATAATGACAATTCTTACTACACAGAGTTATGAAAGTAAAAATTAAATAACCAAATGTGAAAGCATTCAACCCTGTCTCTGGCACATGGTCAATGACCAGTAAATTCTAGTTGAATTAAAATTTGAAGGGCTAGAGAAAAAATGCTTGAAAAGACTTTTGTAATTTTTTTATTGAGGTAAAACATCATGCAGAAAAACACAAGTCATCAGTATTTGCTTCAGTGAATTCTCAAAGATGGAACACAGGTAACACACATCCACATCAAGAAATCAAACACCATTCACACTGCAGGAGCCCCTTTGCCCCCTCCAGTTACCCAGCCCCCGGGGCCCCCAAGGCCAAACTTATGGTATGGTTTAGTGTGGGAACCAAGAACGCTGTACATGCCCTGATGGGCTTGAATGCTGAAAAACAAAAACAAAAAAGGTTTATTTAGGTGAGTTGTTCTCCAGGTTGAATAGAAAATCTGTGATAGATTAAGTAGAGGAGAGTTAAAGATTAGAACAAAATCACTCACTTGTTCTTCAAATTTGTGTTGACTTCCGAGCCTGCACAACCATGTGATAGGATTTATGGCATTTGAGAACATGCTCTCTGTTCTCTAGGATTTTTATAAAAGGAATAACATTAATAAAATGGGAAAATCCACTGTCTGGGAGTCAGTGAGCAGTCTGGTTGAGTCCACTAGGAAAACACAGTGTGGACTAGCAGGTGACTGGAGAAGGCCTAAGGCCAGGCTAACTGTATTGGTGGGAACCGTAGAGCAAAGGATGGCGTGGTGGAAATACTCTGGTTCTGAAGGACGGATTGAGGAATAGAGAGACTGGTCACAGAAAATTAATTAGGAGGCTTTGAGAAACAGTCTAAGCAATAGCTCAGCAAAATCATCCAGAGATCTTCTTAAACCACGAATTGTTGACCCATCTCCAGGATTTCTGATTTAGTGGGTCCAGGACCTGAGAATTTAGATTTCTAGGTTCCCAGGGCACTGCTGCTGCTGCTGTTGGTCTTGGTACTAGACTTTGAGGATCACCAGTCTGAGCCAATGGTTCTCAGCCTTCACAATACAGTAGACTTACCTGGAGCGAGTTTTTAAACACCTATGCTCACAGTCCACCTTTAGCAATCTAAGGGAAAGTCTAGGCAGTGGTATTTTCTAATAGTAATTCTATTTGTAACCAAGTTTGTGAACCTCTCATCTAGATAGTGATTCTGAAATGCGACTGCTTCTCCGAATTCCCTAGGGAGCTCAGGGAGAGGCTCCAGGCCCAGCCCAGCGCATTCTGATAAGGAGCTCTGGAATGGGGCCCTGGTGGTCAGGAGTTTAGTCTTCACAGACTGACCATTCTGATGTAGCCAGTTACTGCATTGGCTTTTGGGAGCTACTAGTCTGGAAAGAGAAGTGAAGACACAAATCCTGAGAATTAAATAGGAAGAGTGGCAAGAGCGAACATTTTAGGATTTGCTGACTAGTTAGACAGGCAGATCAAGGAAAAGGGATTAAAGCCTAGAGGGTAAGATACCTACTAAAGTTATAAGAAAGCCCTATGTGGCAGTCAAGATACTGCCCTGAAAAACTATGGGCGGCACAAAGAGCCACCACTTTAGTGAATTCCCTTCCTGCCATCAGTCTGATGCAGCCAGGTGCCCCATTTTGTCAGACCTGACAATCATTGGAGGCTAATTCACACGGACTAAGCCCTTGCAGGCTCAAGTCTCTTACATGGATAGCAATTGATCATTTCCAGTGAGAAGGAATAATGACCAAGGCAAGCAAGTACTTTAATCTCCCCCTTGGGCAAATTACACAGAAAGCTGAATCATAATCAGAAAGTTGCTGGTTAGGCATGGATTCAGAGAAAAGGAGTTAGTAATTGTGTAACTCAAATGTTTACAGGGAGCAGGTTGTGGTAACTGGATGTATCCCTTCCCTGCAATGCAATGCCTGCTGAGTGGCACTAAGAGGGAAGTCTCCCTGGTAGACAGTTCTAATAGGTACAGCTAATATTTTCCCTAGTGACTGCCGTAGTCATGCGCCACTATCAACACACTACTTAATCATTATTTCTTTACATATATGAATACTTCAACCAGATAAGACTCTTATCTTGCTCATTTATTGGAACATTGTGTTTCTGAAGGTGACTGTGTATCTCTTGCCTGAGCAATAATGTGTTTAATAGTTTAGTTCTCCGACAAGATAACCTGGACTTGTTATCTTTGAATATATGTATCCTGATTTATTGATGTCACACCATTAAAAAAATAAAATTATTAAAAAAAAAAAAAGTCAACAAATAACATGTTGACAAAATGGGGAGAAAAGAAAATCCTCATGCACTGTTAGTGGGATGGCAAATTGATGTATCCTCTATAGAAAACAGTAAAAAGATTCCTCAGAAAACTAAAAGTAGATATATCATATGACCCAGCAATTCTACTTCTAGGTTTTTATCCAAAGAAAACAATTTGAAAAGATATATGCTTCTCTATGTTTTTGGCAGCATTATTTACTATCGCCAAATATGGAAGTTACCTAGGTGTCCATTGATAGAAGAATAGATAAAGAAGAAGTGGTATTGATTCACAATGGAATACTATGCAACAATAAAAAAAATCTTGCTATTTGCAACAACATGGATGGATCTAGAGTGTATTGTGCTAAGTGAAATAAGCCAGGCAGAGAAAGACAAAGACTGTATGGTTTCATTTATATGTGAAAAAAAACCCAAACAAAACAAAAATACATCCACAGGAACGAAGATCAAAGAGAGATTTACCAGAAGGGAGGGGATGGGGAGATAAGTGAAAGGGGAAGGGGGAATTTAGTGATAAGTTTACACAGTTACAGATGACTACTAAAATTAGTGGGGTAATCACATTGTAAAGTATAATAATGTTGAATCACTATATTGTACACCTGAAACTAATATAACCAATACAATATTTTATACCAAGTATATTTTAAATATAAAAGTAAATTTTTAAAAATTCTCAAAGTCAAAAAAAAAAAAAAATAGTTTAGTTCTCAGAGGACAACTTCATTTTTCTGATTCTTTTTCCAGGAGTGATTCCTCTCAACCTCACTATTGCTATGTGCAGTTCATTTTCATTCTTTTGACAATTTTATTTCATTTTTGATGATGATTGGCCTTTATTTTTCAGAACCACAGGTTAATATTTTAATTACGAATCTTATTTCTGTTTTCTAAAAAAACCAGAATTTACTGTCAGGATTAGAAGAGACCTAGTTAACCGTGAGCATATGAAGCCTTTAGACTCAGACCACGAGGCCAGAATGCCTGGGTCACTTGTAACCTAAAAGCTTCCTCAACAAGATGGTAGGCAACAGTAATTAAAAGAAAAAAATTAAGCTCTACATGTTTGCATGCCAACCTAAACCTGAAAAATGATGGCATGTGTCTCAAATGTATTTCAGCTTTACAGTTATATTGAAAATGAAGCAGCTTCTTGTGAGAGTCAAAAGGAGAACAAAGCATTCTTATCAGACTTGATAGAGATAATAGAAGAAATAAATCCAAAGTACAGCATTTGGTTGACCTTTTGGGTGGGTAGGGGGTGGAAATTATTGAATATAGATTCTCCAAATGCATGTTCGTTGCTTAGCAATGTAAGCAGCAGCTTCTTACTGCAAAGGAGGAAGATGCAGGCGGGGAAGGCTGGAGCCCGCCCCCAGCAGGGGCGGCAGGGCGCATCCGGTCTGACCTCCTGCCTCTCCCGCTTCGGTCAGGCCTTCTGCGCGATTGAGTTCAGATTCTTGTTCAAATCCAATTAAATCGAGAGAGTAAACACACATCCAGAAGATAATATTAAAGAATTTTGCATTTAGTCCAGAGCAGCTGTATCTTTTCTTCTATTTGATTTGTTCATAGTATCTTTGGAGGGAAATAAAAAAACCAAAAAACAATATATTAGATGTTTTAATTTTATACAAAACTAGTATGTCCCTTTATTTCTGGACTTTTTCCTTTTTGGCCTAAGCCAGATTGTTTTAAAACACAATTTGATCAGGTCCCTCTCTTTCCAGGGGCTCCCCATCACCCACAGAATGAAATCCAGCACCCCGAGATTCTTATGATCTGGACCCTTCTTGTCTGCCTAGCTTTATACCCTGCCACTTCTCACACAGAATATTCTAGCAAGTCTAGACTTCAGCATGCTCCCTTACTTGGAGCTATTTTATATCTACATGCTTAACTGGTCTTATTTATCTTGCCCCAAATTGAAAATTATACAGATTGTGGAACAAAACTGTCCAGTCAGCATTATGTCTCTGCTACTTTGTTAGTTGTATGACCTCAGACAAATTATTCTCTGCCTGTTTTCTACTCTCTAGAACAGGGGTCATAATATCTATCTTGCATGGTTGTTGTGAGGATTAAATGAGTTCACATATATAAAACATCTAGTATAGTGCCTGGTACATAGGAAGTGCTTAATATTTTTAACTTCTACTTATCTTACCGTACTAAGCCTAACCTTATTTTCTATGGGGAGTTGTTATAAAAAAAGTCTCTCCTCCCTGTTCATAAAAGCTGATTTATTTCATTTCCCCAGTGTGCCTTATATTGAATAAATCTCCTATCATTGTGTTTATCCCTCTCAACTCTCAGTCCACACCTTCCCACCCCTATCTGCATTATCATCACAAGTGTTTGTGTGTGACTGATCCTCACCTAGCTTGTGAGCTCTGTAAGGGATGGTCCTCCATCTTCATTACCTTACAGTCCCCACTCGGTAGCACAATAGCCAGTACCTGGCAGGCATTCAGTGAATGTCTAGCAAAAGAATAAGGAGCCATGCTTCTTCTAGAAAGAAGATGATTATAAGCTATCCTGTGAAGGGCAAGACTTGAAATTTTTAATACTTGCATACTCATGCTTTACCAAAGAAAATTATAAAAAATTATCAGACATTACAAGATTTTAGTTGGCTTACAACATTTTCACACTTCATGGATGTAAATGTACAGTGTTTCAATCAAGAACTAAACGTGGAGCATAACCATCCTGAGAATTAGCTAGCTGACCTTGGGCAAACCACTTAATCTCAGTGTCATCTAATCTGTAAAGTAGGAGTAATCATAGATTATTTGCATTGCCTACCTCAGGGAAGGATGTTATAAAATGAAAATATAATTTTTAGGGACACTTCTGAAAGTGTAAACTGATGAATATTAAGCAATTCTCAACAAGAAGTGATCTTGCCCCATCCCTGCAGGGGTTATTTGGCAATGTGCGGAAACATTTCTGGTTGTTCAATTGGGAAGATGTTACTGGTAGAGGACGGAGGTGCTGGTTTAAAAATCTATGATGTATGAGACAGTCATCAGACCCCCAACCAAGAACTATCAACCCCAAAATGTCACTAGAGCTAAAGTTGAGAAATATTTTTGTAATGTGTACTGTGACATTTCTTAACATTCAGTTCTATTAATATTTGTTCCTACATGTTTACTGACTACAACAATGAATGACAATTAATACCTAAGTTTTATAAACTATTACTTGGAAACTCATGTGGATTTATTGAACTTTTCAACATGTCATTCTCTGCCACCTGAGTTAACAAGGTGCTATTGTTGAGCCAGGTGCTCTCCCAAGTACTTGACCTGTATTAACTCATTTAATCCCCACACATCTTCATGAGATGAGCACTTTATATTATCCCTGTTATACGAAGAGGAAACTGAGGCAAAATGACACAGTTGCGTTTTAGGTCTTGCTTTAGGTATTGTGCAAAAAGTGGGGTAAGACGGCCTCTCCCTGCTTGGTCCTCTGCTAAGAGTCATTTGACTTCCTATCTTATGCGTTTATTTATTTACTTATTTAATGAAAGCAGAATGGGGTTAAGTTTATTCAAATGATAACATGACTCTGGATGCCAGCACCCCACTGTTAGAAACAGATAAAAAGCAAAATAAAACAATAAGCACCCCCTGCCTGAAAAAGGAAGAAATAGATGAGAAGCATAAACCAGACAGGGGCACCCTAAGGCACACACTTACTGCCGTCACCTAAACCAGCAGCCTCACACACTTCTCCAGGAACATTGCACCAATGGGCAAGACGACTAAGGAAACAGAGCTGCAGAGAGAAACCCCTACCACCCCTGCACGGTGTCTGTGAACTCTGACAGCCACAGGTCGGTTCTGGGCACGGAGCTGCAACAGCAAAGGGTACACACCAGCCTGGGGGGGCAGTAGACAGAGTACAGGGCTGAAAGCCCTTGGGCAGGGCAGGTGCAATGAGGCAGGTGTGGTGGGGGGCAGACATGCCTGGCAAAGGGCAGGTATTAGGGAGTGGTTGTGCTGGCAGTGGGTAGGGCCAGAAGTACAGGATCTTGCCAACTGGCCAGGGCAAAGAACTGAACGGTAGAATTCCACAAATGTTGGTAAGGACAATATGCCCTATTCCTGGCAAGATTGATGGTGGCAGCAAACTAAAGCCAGGAAGAAACATGCTCAGTGGCAGGTCTGAAGAAGGGGTGACCTGCAGGTCCAGACCAGAGAGGATCAGAGGGAGGTCATGGTGCTGGAACCCCCATGAAGCTGCAAACATCATACCCACCCCCAACTGGTCTCCACCTGGTGACCAGCTGCCCACACCCAGCTTTCCATCCTGTATCTCTGGAACAATCCTCCCTGGTTGTCCAGTGAGAAAAGGCAATGTGACTATGAGGTTGTTGGGTGAACTTCCAACTCAGGGATGTTGGGTGAACTTCCCAGTGTCCACCAGTATGTGGGGTGGTAGGGCACTACCAAGTAGATGGGGAGGACCACGTCAGAGCAGGTCTGCTGAGGTGTGTGCGAACATGTGTGTATGTATACTTGGGCATGAGTATTTTCCGCAGACACACCACCAGGGAGGTGCCTGAAGACCAGGTTCAACAGTATCGTTTGGCCACTGAGGACACAGTCTGGTCCTTGGCTGGTAAGGCAGTGCCTGAAGAAGCCTTTCCGGGTCCCAGGCTCTTTTTCAGGGATCCTGGGGCAGTCACAGGGCCCAAACCAGCCAGGTAGATGCCCTTCCACCAGGCACCAGCCCCTGTCAAGTCCTGGGGCTCAGGCACAGGGGTTCAGGAGGGCCTGAGCAGAGTAGCTTCTGGTTCTAGGGATGGAGAAGGCCCTGCCCATGACACACTCAGGGGGGTTGAGTTTCTGTAGCCTTGGCTCACTGCCAACTGCCATCCTTTCTCCTGAGAAGGGCAGGGACACCAGTGGTGCAACATCAGGTCAGCACAGGGAGCTGACAGAGGGCCTTTTCCTTCTGAAATAAAATATGGTGGCAAGTAGCACATGGGCTGGATTCGTGACAATCCCCAACTCCATCTAACAAACAGGAAGACACCCAAGCTGGGTATCAGGCTGTAGAAAAACCAGACACACCAGTGGGAACCAGGAATGGAACAAGCCTCTCTCCCAGCCCTGAGCCACCTCCAGAAAGGACAAAGGCAGGACACATAGCATCCAGTGCGGGCTCTCCTCAGAGCCTGCCACCTCAGCCAGCCCTCAGGGAACAGCTTGGCAGGTCTGGCCACAGGCACCAACTTTCAGAAACGGTTGGCAATTCCCACAATTACTAAAGCAGTCAATCCTCAGTGAGCCAGGCTATGGGCAGAACACTGGTCACCATTGGTCAACCACTACAGGGTACATAAGAAAGATGACATCAGTGCTGACCCACCTCTAATGTTACCACCTCAACACTTTGGTGTGTTTCCTTAAAACTCTTTCTATGTGCTGATATAATAAATATGACATAAATAAACAGATATTGGGTTAAAAGCCAATACTTAAGTTCTTTCCATTCTAGACCATATTGTATTTTCCCCCATTGTCATTGCCCACACGAACACGGCCCCACGCTGCCTGTGGCACCACCTGCGCGTCAGGACACTGGCCGCCCTGCTACCGGTCCCAGTGCTGTCCAGCGGCACAGATGCATGTTGTGATATTCCCGTTTGACATGTTGTGAAAGCTTGTTTTAGTTTCCGTTCATTGTCCCTTTTGGCGGGGAAACTAAATCTGATTTATCAGGTCTTAACAGTGCCTGCTCCGTTTAAGGTGTTAGCCTGACTGGAAAAGGAAGAGCAGAGCACAGAAAAGGGGATAAGAAAATAAACCTCCTGAGAATTGAACCTGTTTATCTATGTAAGAGCATTTTGCAAGTTGCAGACAGTGGTTTTCAAACTGTAATGTATTCAAGAATTACCAGAGGAGTAAAAATGCTGATTTCCCAGCATTGCCTTCTGAGCTCCTGACTGAGGCAGTCTGGGAGGGGCTCCCAGAAACCTGCCTTTTTAACAAGCTCCCAGGTGGGCCTAGTGCAGGTGGTCCAAGCATATGCCATGAAAAACTCCAGGCAGGACTTGGAGAGGAGAGCTAGCTAATCCCAGCAGAAGATTTGGGTTTGCCTGCCTATTAATTCCAATTGATTCATGCTGACCTGGCCGCCATGCTCACAAGCTTTAGGCTGGGAGTCTGGCAGCAAGGGCAGGGACCAGGGACGGAGAGGCCGGAAGCAGCAGGAGGGCGACAACAGCCACTTTCCAGGGGTGATTATTGCTCTGTGAACAGTGAAAAAGCTGTCACCAGAGCCCCTTTTTCTCTCAATGTCTCCACTAATTGTCTGTTGTGACTATCATTCTGCCCCAGAGTGTTTAATAGAAGTAAGAAGAGAGAAGAAAAGGAAGCCCAAATAATCTGGGAGCGGGAACAAAAGAAGCTGACTCGTTTCTCCCAGCTCGGAGAGGAGCTCTGATTGGCCTCTTCCCTCAAGGCCCCTTTCACACCATCTCTCCCCCTTTTCCCCTCCTTCCTCTTTTCTCCTCCACAGGGACCAATAAACATAGGTTGTCTGGACAAGCAAAGCTTTATTACTATCCAGGGAAAACCCCAATGGCCCAATATTCTGCCGTAAAACAATGTGTGCTGTTGCAAAATGGTGATGTTCTCACATTCTCTTGGAGATGAATACTAAGCAGAGACTCTTTTCCTGAGCATCTTTCCAAGAGATCAATTGAATTATTTTGATTTTAATATCTGAGCATCCAATGACATGCTTTAACAAATAGGCAACTTATCTTTCACTGAACTAAGTAATTTGAAGTCATTTCAGCTATACAGTATAATGGTAGCATAGTGATTAAGATTGCCGGGCTCCCATCCAAGTCCTGCAAACCACTGGCTCTGTGACCTTGAAGGTTACTTTACATCTCTAAATTGCAGGCACTAATCTGTAAAATTAAGATAATAATAGGACCTGCTCCCAGGGCTGACACACACACACACACACACACACACACACACATACACACACACACACACACTTGAATGGCTTGTTGTGGCCACTAGACAAGACAGTCTATGTAAAACACTGCATCTGTCACAATAAGTCCACAACACAGTTTGCCTCCATTGTTTTCAACCCCTCCCCCACATTGTTAATAGTAGATATTTTAAACCTAATATCTGGATAAAAATTAGCAGAAAAATACAAGGAAAAGAGAAACAATGGGAGAAAAGTGTTCCCACACTATTCTCATTGAATTTCAAATGTTCATAATGCACTGAAAGCAGAACAACAGATGAATTTCCTCCAAAGGGGTGTTCACATAACTTGGGAAGCAAACAGACAGAACAAGATAAACCACCCAGTTGCTTACCACACACATTGTTAAATATTGAATGTGGATTAGAAGTTTCTTACCAATAGTTTGGCCTCCATTTCTTGAGTGGTTTTAGATTTCCAGACTGCAAGCAAATAAATATACGTGTGAGGAAAATATGCAATAGGCTGGAGAACAAATGCAAGTGAGCCTGAATACCAGGGGCCTGGAGTTCTGCTCCGTTCACTGGGAGCTCTGTAGGGGAGAAATCCTCTGAGTGTGGTGCTGCTGACAGCCTCTCATTCACATGCAGTCCCCCTGGGTACAGCTCTAAGAGTAACAGCCCTCCCCCTAACCGAGTTACTATGCAACAAATCTCCCACTGAGGTATGGAAGGAGAGAAAGTCTGGATTCAAAAAACAAAAGACAACCAAAAAGCCCTGCTGAGCAGAGATAATAATACAACCAGCTCTTCTCGGTAATTTTTTTAAAGACTTTATTTATTCAATTTTTAGAGAGTAGAGAGAAAGAGAGAGAAGGGAGGAGGAGCAGGAAGCATTCTTGCCTTGACCAGGCAAGCTCAGGGTTTTGAACCGGAAACGTCAGTGTTCTAGTTGATGCTCTTCCCCTGTGCCACCACAGGTCAGGCTCCTTTCAGTAATTTACTGAACCTAACTCCTAACCCTAACCCTAACCCTAACCCTAACCCTAACTAGTTCCCTTTTGCCAGGTTGTGTAACCTCATGTTAGAAAGCATGCTGCAATTTTATAAAATCACTTCAAGAAATATTTGAAATGACTGCTGATCGATTTTATGCTAAAGTAGAACCTTGTAGTCAACTAGATTGCACGCATCATCTGTCATCTGGGCACCCGGATGGAGCATGTTCCCACTGCAATAATACTTTTAGCAACTAATTTAGCTCATTTTAGATTTAGACTTAAAAATGTTCTATTGTTTTTCATATTAAGTCATACATACTTATGGCAAAATTATTATTTTTAAAGTAGTTAATGCAAAGGTGATAACAAGAAATAGTTGAATGGATCTTTGGAGCTTATTTTAAGAATTCCAAATAGATCTGTATACATTTATAAGTTCTCTATATATTTCCTTAGAAGAAAACAATAAAACATTTTCTGGTTCTCACTCTTACTTTGATTAGCATTTATGAAGCATTGGTTTGTACAGAGAACTGCAGTTGATACAAAGTGCTGAAGGGGGAGATGGAAGAAGATACATCAAGAAATGACATAAGGTCCAGCTACTCAAAGAAGTCTAGTTTTAGTGGGAAAGATAGATGTACACATAGGTAATACAAAAGATGATGGAAACAGAAATGAGGAAGCTCTTAATTGTGTTATAATTATGGAACCACTAGCCTCAAATTGCCAAGTTAGAACATCACTGTTCTCATCTTTACTGGGATAAGACAGGAGAACAGTACAGAGGAGTGTCTGAGAATCTGGTTCCCAAATAGAAATGAGTGTGGATCTGACAGCATGCTGTACTTTCCAGACTTTCCACATCATGATATACACATTTAAAGAAAATTATAAATTTATTTTTACAATTCATTGAGGCAAAAGAACTTGTATTGGAGGAGAGCGAGGCTCCAGTGACACAGGCTTTGTTCAGCTATGTCACATCTATAGCCTGACATGCCTACTGGGAAGGAATGTACATTTGAGACACACTTGTTACATGGTTTTGCCCACTAGGGAGCCAGAGTCTACAACATAACATGAAGGAATGTTGCTCCTCACAGTTAAATACAGTATGTATGATGTGGCATGCTTAGCCAGGCAATGGAAGATCTGGGAAGGAACCCCAGGTTGAACGCTCCCTAGGTTACATGACCTTGGGCAACTTAGCTCATTTCTCTAAATTTAGTAAAATGTCACTAATATACAGTACTCTGCTGAGACATGTTGGAGCCTGAAACATTCCTATATGCACTCATCATGATATCCTCCTCTAGTTTGAATCAAGTGGGGAAAAAAGTTAATAGATGCTTTTCAGTGAAAGAACAGTTAGCACAGAATCATCCACCCTAATGAACCAGCTGCTGGGGAACCCGCTGATTGTGAATACCTTCTTCCCATTGCACAATAATACAGGGTTGTACAACACCCAGCCTGTCTTTATTTACAATTTTGTTTTCTTGTTCATGGAGCTTTTGTATTACTTTTAATTTTCAAAAAATATTACACTAAAAATATTATTTTTGTCGAATACTCAGGCTTTACTGATGCCCCCTAAGTCTTGTGCCATGGTGAGTGCATCACTCGCCTCACCCTAATCCTGGTCCTGCAAATATATACTTTGAAGGACTATTATAATTAAGAAGCAGAGTTGTAAAATAACTTTACAAAATTGGTACTTAAAAACAGTAACTGTGGGTATACGATGTTACAGGAGAGCGAGGCTCCAGTGACACAGGCTTTGTTCAGCTATGTCACATCTATAGCCTGACATGCCTACTGGGAAGGAATGTACATTTGAGACACACTTGTTACATGCTAGAGATTCCCAGGTACTACAGAACACGCTTGCAAGAATCCCTGAAGCAGCAGTGTGAATGCGAACAGCATGCACTTTAGCAAGCAGGCTTGAAAGGTTAGGCCAGGCATGGCCAACATATGGCCCGCGGGCCGGAGGCGGCCAGCGTAATGAGTTTATGTGGCCAATGAATAAATTTTTAATATTCTCTGCTACTTTAAAATCTCAGCTACTCAAAAGCAGAAGTGTCTTTGATTATTGGAAATCGAGATATTTAAGAAGATAGTGATACACGGAAAATAATTCCGCGGTGACTAATCTAGGGTTAACTTCCAATAATTGTTGGAATGGATTCGCGATACTTCTTTATTTTTTTAAAAAATTCCATTATAAAGATTTACAACCTTTGTACTCGTCTGTACTCGATATGAACTGTTTGACATTTAGCGGTGATGTGAAACCCACATTCTTTTAGGCAGAGTTTGCCAGTGCGCACCCAAGGTCAAACCGTTATTTTTGTGGTCAAGTGTGCTGAATCAAGTGGCACTGTAGCATAGACAACAGCTGCAGTTGATAACTGAAAAGGTGTCCAGGCTGTTTGTAAAACAAAATATTTGTTTTATTTGCGATATAACCTCTTCAAGCTCATTCTATTAATTAAATATTGTTTCGATTGATTGTGATACAGTTTGGATATTTATACGGTATGTAATTATATTTTTATTAAAATAATATTGTATATTAAAATTTTTTTCACTCACATTTATTCATAAACAAATTACAAAATAAAATTTTGTTTACTTAAATGAATCGTTTTAGTATTTAACACTTTTTGTTGTTTTTTTTGTTTGTTTTTTTAAAAAACTTTATTCAATTTTCAGAGAGGAGAGAGAGGGAAAGGGAGAGAGAGAGAGAGAGAGAAGGGGGAGGAGCAGGAAGCATCAACTCCCATATGTACCTTGACCAGGTAAGCCTGGGGTTTCAAACCAGCGACCTCAGTGTTCCAAATCTATGCTTTATCCCACTGCACCACCACAGGTCAGGTGTATTTAACATTTTTTAATTTTAATATTTCATCCAGCCCGTGAAAAAAGTTTTCTTTCTAATCTGGCCCGGGGGCAGAAACTGTTGGCCACACCTGGGCTAGGCGGTGAGCTCCACAAACAGCCTCTAGAATCTGCTTGCCAAGGAAGCTGATGATGCTTAACCTGAAAGTGCCAGGGACAGGTGCTAGCCCAGCTGGGATTTCTCTCTTGAGTTTTGGGGACCTTCTTGGATATCCCAAGCCAATCTACATGCCCACTGTCACTTTAGACCCTGATGATTACACTCAGATAGCTGTTAATCTTTGTCTGCACCAAAACTAGTTTATAAGTGCTAAATTTATCCATAGACTTCTATCAAAAGCTCTCATTCTCTTCCTGATGTTCAGCAAAATGCGATGGCCTGCATGACTAATTGTGCTATAAACTTCTGTCTCTACAGCTATGTAACTCTTCCGTTGGGTCCAATATTGAGTCTCAGAGGACAGACCTTGACATTTTAAATCCCCCTTGGACAGGAAGAATAGTTTCCAGCTATAGTTTCCAGTCTGACTAAAAGTGTTCCCTGTCGGCAGCGCCTTGGGGTGCGTGAGCCTCGCCTGCAGCAGACAGCCTTCCTGTGGAAGCGCTTCAAGGGCTTCACTGTGAGAGTCCAGGAAAGGCTGCCTCCGCCTCTGACAATGGCAACCAGGGGAACTTGATGGGAGCACAGTGAAAGCACCCATGTGCAGTTAAATTCAACAAACACTGAACAGTGAGCACATTGACTATTTTAACTACCTCCTTTTACTCTGCAACATGGTGTCTAGCGGAACAGTTCCATGGTAAGTTTGCAATATGTTACTTTCAGTCTAGAAAGTCAAATAAATAAGTGCTGCTTTAGCTTTTCATTCCCTTGGTTGTTTGCAGAGGGGGAAAAAAATACTACCCTAACCTGTTTAATATTGAAAAATATTAGTTATCATAAGAGAAAAGTGCTTATAAGAGAAAAGAAACATCCAGACACAGCACAGGGCTTTTCACTTCTGGTAAATTGGCAGCCTAAACATATGCTCTTTCCCATGTCACCTGGTTTCCAGAGGCCACGCCTGACAAACAGCTCGTCACCAGCAGTTCTCGCCCTCTGTCTGCCCTGGATGCTAGCGGCTCTGGAAGCAGAGAATGAGCAAATGTGGAATAATGTTAGGTGCTGCTTTTATTCACACTTGGAAACCTCTCTCTCACTTCTGAGACACTAATGGGCTCTCAGATTTGCCACAATCTGACTCATTTTACACTCTGGGTTTTCTTCTTTCTACTTTTTCTTCTTTGTGTGTAATAAAAATAAAATGCACTAACATGCTTCTGTATTCCTCATTTCCTTGCTGAGGTTTTAATTCACATTACAAAAGCAATATATATATTGTAAGCTATTCTAACAATATATAAAGATAGAAAGCAAAAACATGTGTCAGATTTTCACGTGCTTCCTCCTTCTCATTTATTTCATCTCTATTTCTCCCCTCCCCCCCCCCCCATTTGAAATGCCTCTCATGTTATATAGCAAATTCCCAAGTAGTCTTTGGTTTGTTTCTGGAGTCAGTCCCAGTGATTATTTTTCATATTGACTATCAGAGTTCTGAGGGCTCTTTGAGTCCTTTGAGGTAAGAAGGGAGTATCTGTCTGCTGGGGGTCCAGGTCTGCCAGGCCTCCTTTCTCAAAACCAGCTTTTATCTTTCTACAAATATTTGGATCTCTGTGTCAGATTCTATTTGAATAAAAAGTTATGAGAAAAAAATGTTATGAAGACAAAAGTAAGTCAAATTAAAACCTCATACACAGGGTGTGGCAAAAGTAGGTTATAGTGGTTTATATGGCAAATAATATAATAATTATTAAATAATGATACAAGAATAAACTCTGTGTTTTACATTCTCACAACTTTAATCCTACTTTTGCTCAAGATGTGAGATTGTGATATTATGCATTTGTAGCTGTCATTTTGATGTGACTACATTAATGAGACTGTTTTGAGGTGAGGACGCTTCTATATGGCCTAAAAAGCTACCTGAATAACTTATCTGTGAGTATAACACGAAATAAATGCTCTCACCTAGTGCCTGAGCCATCCCTGGGCAGAGTTTTATTTTCTGATGTCCCCTGCTAATGCTTCCCTCCATCCCAGGGAGAAAATAAGGTTTCTCACAAGGTTTACATTCATTCCTGACTACTCTCACCATTCACTAGTGGTGTGAAATTTAGACATACCTTCTAAGACTGGAGGTCCCCAAAATAGCTGAATGTGACTTGCCACACAGAGACTACGCATCTAATGCACTATTTTTCTTACTATAGCAACTGTTGTCATGCAAAACATGAAACAAGTGTCAGTGTCCCAATTGTTCATCTGTCTTTACAGACCAAAGACAGATCACCACCCTGTTGTCATACCCACCTCCCTCACATATCAGTCGTGAAACCCTTTAGGCCTCTCTGTGAGTCATTTCTGCTCTAAGAGTAAACATTTCCCAGGACAACCTAGAGTAGAATTATTTTTCTGGGTAGGGAAAATCCTTACTCTAATCAACCAGGGTGTATAGCCTTGCCTCATAACCCCAGAAAGAAATAACAAAAAGTTTTATATTGGTACATAATATATATTTTGAAAATGGATTATCTGTTCTACTTATGAATACTTCATCATATAAATAAACTAGGCAAAAAAATAATCTGTGCATTTTCTGAGAATCCATTTGTGTATTGAATGGTATGCCTTTCAGTACTTTGACTCCTCTCTTGACTTTACTTGGGTCTTATTCATTTACCTTCAATTAATAAGTTATTTGAACTAATGACATTTATTTGAAGACCTAAAAGAGATACATCTCTATTTCGTATGCTTCTTCATTATTCTAAATGTACTTAAATGAATGTAAAGTAGATACTATGAGAAAGTAGATGTGGGAAGGGAAGATATTCAGACAGCAAACAAATCACTAACATTTATTCAGTATACCCAATGACATATGTGAATTACATTAAATTTATAATCATGGTTAGGAGGATAGGATACGTATATTCTTTGGGGCCATCTTATAGCAGGTTTTTGAAATAGTTTATTAAACTGATATTACTGTAAGATTAGCACATATGTAATTTTAAAAATTTCAACAGTATAGTATTGAATAAAGTTAAAATTCCCCATCATTAGTGTAAGGGTTAGAGATAGAATAATGATCAAAGTAATGTCTCTGAGATACATTACTTGGTAATAAAAAAATAAATTTTATACTTTTGCAGGATCATTTTTTATAGTTATACAAAATATCTCAGATCAAAGGCCTACACAAAAATCACACAGTTTTAATTGCTATAGCTTTATAATACAATTTAATATCTACCAGGTGAAAGGGTTACCAATATCCTTTTTTTTAACCCACCAGTATTTTATTGTTGACTCTTACTTGTTTATTCTTCCAGATACACTTTAAAATCATTTCGTCAAGAACTTAAACTTTGAATTCATAAAAACAGTATTTTTGGCAACTAAGAAAAATGGCTAAATCTAAGGTAAGACTTTTAAATGCAACTCTATTATAAGCGTTTTGCTTCAGTGAGTGTCCCAGAAACTATGTTGACCTTTAATGCCTAACATTTGTCCTCACTGTAAATTAGAATTTGTGAACACAGTTGGTGGTTCATTCTATTTTTACAGTTTGTGTTTCCCAAGGGAATGTCTGCAAGGTGTGAGCATGTTGGCCTGATCCATCAGCACCTCATGAAGGTGAAGTGTTATTGGATCATAAGTTGACTGCTGCTGGCTCAATAGGAATCGTCTGGTATAATAAGCTGCTATTAGGGAAGAGTGGTCAAGTAGATGTGGGAAAGAGGCAGAACTTGCAATTAAAAATTGGGAGGTAGGCTATTGAAGATTAATTTTGTTTTTCCTGCAGGCTACTATTTGTTACTTAGAAAATTTATTCAAATGTACCTATACACACAGTTTCTACCTGGCAACACAGACTCACCATCCATTCCCCTTCCACTTCTCCTGAACCTTATATTGTTTATGTCGGCATGAATGGAGACGCACTCGAGTTACTCAGGTTACAGAATTTTATTTTAAAGATGCACAGTGAAACAAGGAAACTCTAAGCTCTTTCAGTTTACAAAGACCAGAGAAATTGGAGAAGGGAGTTTTAAACACGAGGATGCCTACTGAAATAAAAATCACAGAAGGTAACCAAAGGGTTTGAGATTGGTATATATTACATATTTTGAAATGTGGGTCATCTACCTTACCTATGAACATTTTGCTGCATAAGCAAACAACAGTGTGCAGTTTTGGAGAATTTATTTGTACATTAAAATGCTGCTGCAGAGTAATTGGCTATACTTGGCTATACTTTTTCAATATGATTAAGTAATTTAGAATACTTTGATTCCAGATACTTTGATTCCTCTATTGACTTTTCCATGGTTTTACTCATTTATACTCAATTACTAAGTCACTTGACTGTTCACTAATAGCAGCTGCCCTCACAGGCCACAGAAAGCAGAGCAGGATTGACAAAGCAGCATTTCCCTCTCCCATGAGCTCCTACTGGGGACCTGGGGTACATCTGCTTCCCCTCTGGAGACCACTTACTGACTCTGACTAGTTCTCTCTACTTATCCTCTTGCTTCTGGGCATCTTTTTGCTCTTGGCACACGGCATCTCCCTCTGGCCTTCTTCCTCTCCCAGTGCCTACTCGTGGGTCACTTTATTCTGCCAAATTGCTCTGGATATCTGGCATTCAAACTCAACAAGAGGGAGAATCTGATTAGTTCAGCCTGTCACCATACTTACTGAAAAGCTTTTGTAGTCGCCTCTAAATGGGCTGCCTTTGTATTAGGCATCAGCCTCTGGCCCAGCAACTGTGCCCAGTGCAGGGTCACCTGGCAGAAAGCATGAGTCCCTGTGCCCAGGGAATCCCCTTGCAGCTGCTTTTTACAGAAAGACACCATGCATGAGACAGTCCTGCAGGGTGGAGTGGCCCATCCAGTATGGGAAAGTTTCAGTATTTATTCATGCTCACTAAAGAGGTCAACCCTGGTACTGCCACCAACACTGGCCTTGACATTGCTCATTGAAATGATGGAGCACCAGAGAATGCACCTCAAAGTAGCTCCATGCTGATGGCAAAGATGTCTTGGCCTTTACCTCTCTGGTAGCATCAAGGAGGGACTTCAGCCAAGAAGACATAGCTGCTGCTGCATATGGTATGTATATGGCCTGTTTCTCAAGTCATACCAGCCTGGGGAGAAGATGTAAGTATCAGCAGCCAAATAGAATTTGTCAAAGTCCATCTACCCTTTTGTACTTAGAAGGAACTGATTCCTACCTAAACTTTTCCACCAATAAAGCTCAGAGTTCCCAGAAGGTTTCTCCCATGTGCCTGAGCACCAAGCCCTGACTGCCACAGCATGCCTGCATTCTACCCCTCTTTTGTCTTGGATCCTTGTAATGAAGACCCTGGCTGCAGATGATGCCAAGAATAACAGCTGCGCCTCCTGCAAAAATCACCACCACAGCTGCCTCTCCTGCTGACCGAGACCTCTCCTGCCTGCAGAAAAAGATGCCACTATATCTGTACCAAGTGTAATGATGCCCAATGTCCAAGGCACTGACATCCAGCCACAGCTGCAGCAAACTCTGCTTGCCCTAATATTGCTGCTTTCGTTGCCAGGACTACTGTTACCACCGCAGTGCCACTCCCCGTGCCTGTGAGCCTGATGCCTTGACCTCAGAGACATCTAAAGGAAAACAGATTTTTCACTTTTACTTTTCTTTTGTTTTTAATTTTATCATTTACAAACATGGTCATGAATCCATACAAGCTTGGCCAGATCATAATCTAGATGGGAAACTGAGTTCAGAATCGTCCCTCCCTTCTAATATCAGCTCACTGGCACCCTCTCTTCTCATCATTTCTTTGGGATGAATTCTTTCCCACAAACTTCTTGGCCCCTCATGTGTACTGGAATAAGATAGGCCTCAGCCATTCCACAGCTGCAGAGTAATTGGCTATACTTTTTAAATATGATTAAGTAATTTAGAAGTCACCCAGGCTGAAAGAAACAGCCTATTAGTATGTGTTTGAAGAGATTCAGGGATATCTTAGCATATACGATTGATGTGAAGAAGAATTACAGTTTTATTAGCTGTGTATTTCCCAGTCTAAAGAAAGAAAAAGAAAGTGGATAGTTTTCCTGGATTATAGAAATGGGAAGACCAAGATGGATTTTTTACATTTATTTAACATCATCCAGAAGAAGAAAACACTGAATCCAGCAGACAAAAATATCCCAATCACTACAAATGTGTGGCAATAATCTTATTATTCTTCACCATGGCCTGGGTAAAATATTTTCTCAAGATTACTCAAATATTTGATCTAGTATTGTGATGGTCTCTAAGACATTTCTGTGGGCTATTAACTATGTTCACTTTGAGCATTAGCAAGTTCGGGGTGGCATGAATCACGCAAATGGACACATTAGCTAGACACCTGGCTATACAAACAGAGATTGATCTAGAGATATAAATTGGTCAATTTCAGTACCTAGATGAGAGCAGGGGGATGGATGAAATCACCAGGGACAAGGGAGAGATTACTGTGTTTAGAAAGGAACTAAGCCCCAAGGAACTTCAGTATCTGAATATTGATTAGAAAAGAAGGATCTTGCCCAGAGAAGAAGGAAGAAGACTGGTAGAATGGAGTATCACTGGAAACAATTTAGGAGACCTTTTGAACTTGGAAGGAGTGGTCATTGCTGTCCAGTGTTTCTGCGTGATACCAAAGTATGATTTTCAAAAAGTTAAAAACATGACTTTTATAAAAACGTAAAGTTCACACAACTCAAATAATTTGTTCAACTCATTAACTATGGAGGAAAACAATACAATATTAAGACTGGTTCCCAGGAGAATGTGAAGACCAGAGATTTCAATTGTCAAGAGCATGTTAAAATTAATTTACTAAATTAAAAAAATGTTAATATCCTATAGGGCAATAATCTGTAATGTTTGGGGTTATCTTTTCCACCTGATGAAGTCAATTGCATCTATGATCTAAACCAAATTAATTAAGTACAGTAGTAGGAATCATATGTATTTTTCTCAGTCAAAAATCACTTGCTTTGACATCAGATTTTTTTCTACAAATTAATCTCCACCCCTTTTAAATTGCAAAATAGCCAAGTCAATAAAAACTTAATTATAGGTGTGTACCACTGTTGGATTATATAATACCCACTTGAGTTAGACAGTGCCTACCACTCTGCTAAAAAGACACCCAGTAATCTCTTTTGTCAATTTCCAGTTTTTGGATAATTTTTCTTAACAGGGATCATGTAAGAAGCAAACTCAAAGTATCCATTGCATGTAGTAAAGTGTCCATTGCACAGCAAGAATGCAGTAGTTGACTGGATGTGGGAGTGAAAGGCAGACTGGATAAGTTGAAGAATAAATGGAAGGCAGGATAACAGGCACGGAGTGCAGGTGATTCGTACAAGGCTGTGGAGAGGAAATGGGGCAGTAGCTGGGAAGCATGGAAGATCAGGAACTGTTTCCTTTTTACAATTGGAGTGACTATACATGTAATTTTTGCTGTTCACAATTTCTTCTTGTATTTCATTTCTGAGTCTTTAGACACTCTGAAAAGTTCTGTGTTTTTGCGCAGTTCCTTAACAGCTGTCGTGGAGTTATTAACAACACAGTATAAGATTAGATTGCTCCAAGTGGCCCTCATACCACAAATTCCCTTAAGAAAAATGACAATATGGCCCTGCCAGGCACTGCTCATTAGAGCAAAAGTGAGTTTCTGACTCAGGAAGAGACCGTCTATAGATTGGCCAATAACCAGTGAGGTAGCCTGGTATAAGAGCCCTCCACAGCAATGTAATTTCAACTACCAGAACCAAAAGATGCTTGGAAAAGTTGATAATGAGATTTATAGCAGGAATGAGCAATTGGAAATAGGAGAAGAAGATGAAAGACTCAAAGAAAGAAGAGAAGAAGCAACCATAAGGAAATGGAAGTCTACAGACAGAGGAGAATTTGAGGAGTGGGGGAAATAGAGGCAGAGACAGTAGTGGAAAATAAATAAATAAAGTGAATAAAGTGCATTACAGGTATGGTGAAGTTGTTAGGCTGGGGGACAGTAGACAATAGCCATGAACTTCTGAGGGGGCCCTGTCAGAATGTCCCTTGTCTGAGTCCCCAGAGATGCTATTGCAAGCACTGGTGTTAGAGGTGCTAAGAATACTAATACTTAACAACAACAAAAAAAAATCTTAAAGTATTTTTAATTGACCATCTTTTTGAACAAAAATTGTCATTATATGGTCTGACAATGAAAATATGCTCATTGTCCTAAATATACAAAAAGAGATCTGTGCCCTGCTCATGTGTCGTGTTGGCCCCAGACCTAGCCTTCTGTATAATGTTGAGTAAGGGCACACTATATTTACTGGTTATTTTCCACTTTCAAGTCTTAGAAAGTTCCTCAAACTGAACTCTTTACTAAGAAATATGGATACTCTCAACTCATAAACATCTTTATCTGTCTAAATTCAAGTCCTTGTTTATGATACTTACTTTAAATGGAAAATTAGAGAGATATCACTTAGTTTCTTTAAAAATAATAATTTTTCTAAGACTACCCAAACTCCCAAACATTTCCTTTGTGAAAAAAGTATTTATGCCATCTTTTTATTTCCCCTTGGGCTATTAAACACCGTGGTTGAACTTTATCAGCAGTGTTTATATGGCATGATTTTGTTTACTTAGATGCTTGTAGAGTGTAAAATTATGGGTTTGGTGGTTTGTAGTCAGAATTTCCTTCCCCACTTCCGTCCTTGCTTTGACTTGATATTTTTGTTATGTTTTTGCTTTCCTCTGTAAAGCAGATAAAGAGTATGTAAACTCCCCAAGGAGCTCTCCACAGATTGATAATTGGGGAGAATTTCTTTCCATTTTAAAGATGTACAATTTTCAAATCCAATCATATAAAAGTCACTCTGGGGGTGATTTGTGATGTCTGTAGTTTTTTCATCCTGGGATTGTTCATCTGCTCGCCCCTCACTACTTCCAGAAGAGAGCTTCTTCTTAGTTTAGAAAACAACTTAAAAGGACTGACTGACTCAAAGTTGTAAGAAATATTAGCTCCCTATGCTGTGTACACTATCCACCAGTAAGTCATTTAGTAGCCTTCTCTGCAATCAGATCCACCGTCATGGTATCACAGTGCTTGTGTTCAAGTCACCCTTATTTAACTTAATAATGGCCTCAAACCTCAATAATAGTAATGCTGGCAATTCATAGATCCCAAGAGAAGCTATAAAAGGTTTTATTTAGGTAAAAAGATGAGTACAGCACAATAGGATATTTTGAGAGAGTACATTCACATAACTTTTATTACAGTATATTATTATAATTGTTCTATTTATTATTAGTTATTGTTGTTAGCCTCTTACTGTGCTTAATTTATAAATTAAACTTTACATAGGTATGTGTGTGTCCATAGGAAATAAAACACAGTATATATAAGTTTGATACTATCCTCAGTTTTAGGCATCCATGAGGGTCTGGAACAGATCCCCTGGGACAAGGGAAACTATTATATAGCTGTATGGGTACAAGAATATGCCTTATTTATATTCAAGGAAGTGAGCTGACATATTATCACTGATCCACATTCACTCCCAAGATTGAATTTTCCCCTCTTTTGAGCAGTTAGGAAAAATAGGCCTATTTGTCTTACTTAATGATAATTAAGACCTTCTTTATATTATGAGCTAAGCTATCCCACAAAATTTAACTTTTTCCTTCATGTGTTTGTTTGTGATTGGTTGATCCTGGATCCACAAAGAAGTTTGAAGTGATTAAAAGGAAACATATTGAGACTCCTTGCATTATGTGAGATGGGCCGAAAGTAAAGCAAATCTTCCACTCAGCCAGTGCTGAAAATAAACTATGATTTTAATTACAGAACCAAAGCATCACTCTGAAACCCACCCTGAAGAAGTCTCATAAACCCACCATTTGAGTAGCTTTTTGTTTTTCCTAACTTCACTCCAAAGGTTATGTAAGCATGCAGCCCATGGCTCATCCCAATATTGAATAAAGGAAAACTTCAAAAATCTCCCAGAAATTCCTCTGGTTATAAATTAGTAGAAATGGTGGAATTTTTGACAGCCCATGGATAAATTTAACAAAGGATTAATCATTAAAATCATAAAAAGAAACCAAAGCCACCCAGGCTTTGGAACTAGACTTCCCTAACTAGGTTGTTTTTTTTTCCTTTTCTTCAATTTGACCCGATTTTAGATGGCTCTGAAACATAAGGCACTATTGAAAATTAAACCGATGTTATCTTTGCATACCTTTCTTGCTGTCCTTTTCCAGCATTCATCTTTGAATGCATACTTGCAAAAAGAGTCGTCCTAGTAGGCAAAGGGACATTAACCACTGGAGGGCAATGTGATGAGACTTCATCTGTATGGTCTACATACACTTATTCAAAACCTATTAGGATCCAGCTACAGTACAAGGTGCTAGGTTAGAGCATTACACAACCAGAACAAGGACTAGTTCTCATAAAGTTCAAATATATTCTAGCTTCTCTTCTTCCTGCATTTTTTCTCACTCATTGAGATTAAACATTGGTGCCAGAAGAAAATTCATGAGGAAAAATCAATAGTTAAATGAAACCACATGTAGGAAAATACTTAGTAATCTATAAAAAAGTGTCCCATGTTGATTCTTTCTGTGTTGGTTATTATGTCACCACTCAGCTGAGGAGTTTTCAATGACTACTTACACTTCTCAAAATAATCCTAAACGGAGAGACAAGATGGCACTGGAGTAGGCGGAAGTACCAACATCTACCTCCCAGAACCAAAGTGGATTACAAACTAATTTTATGAACTATCATCTGGAAAAACCAACTTTGGACTAAACTAAGAGGACTCTTCAACCAAGGAACACTGAAGAAGCCACACTGAGACTGGTAGGAAAAGTGAAAACATGGAGAGGGCTGCCTAGCTCCCCGGAGCAAACGGCAGCAGGGAGAGACTCGCGTGGCAGGAAGTGAGTTTAGCAGAGGGGAAAGGGTCCTGAGCCCCAGGAACAAAGCCCCAGCCTGCAGCCCCAGAGCCCAGAAGAGGCGTAAGGACAGTATTTAGCTGGAAACAAGTCAGGATACAGTTTGTGAGAAAGAGTCTGATTTCTCAGACCCAGGATCCTTCTTAAAGGGACCGCGCAGAACATCTCTCTCACAACCACTCACCCGCGGCTCCTGGGGATGGGGGAGAGAGGAGAGGATCAGAGTAACAGGAAGAGAGTGTAATCTAGGAAGCACAGGGAAGAAACATTTTGGGAGATAGCCACCCTAACCCCTGGGACAAGTCACTCCCCAAAGATGAAATGAATATTTCCCCCGGAAACAGCAATACCAGCAAAGGGAAGAAGGAGAGCAGCCAAACAAGCTCCCCCACAGCATTCAGAGCAGAGTCGCATAGAAGGAGGGAGTCTTAAAGTCCGAGCTGCAACGCCCCCACCCATGCAGCTCAGGGCGCGCCGGAGAGCCGGCGGAAGCAGGAGACAAAAGCGCAATTCTTCTGGCAGGGGTGGAAGCCAGCTGGCCACCACTGGGCTCAGGTGTGAGCTCAATCTTGCCCGTCTGGGGAGAAAGGCGTGCAAAAGTGGTCAAGCTCAGCTGCCCGCAACCTATAATCCAGCCTGCGGGAGAAGGGCGGGAACCCCGGAAAGGGTGGAGACCAGCCCCTAAGCAAGGGCAGAGGAGCACAGCCTTGCCCTGCCCATGCAACCCAGGCTTGCGGTCTGACTTGGGAGCCGGCTCCTCCCATGGGGGTGGAGCCAAAAGCCCAGAAGAGGCGGAGTTCTGCTACTGAGCTGAGCTTGGGCACGCAGTCCTGCCTGGCAATAGAGCCAAGGCTAGCAGCCGTTCCTCGAGTGGGCTCTTCCTGCAAGGGCAGGGCGAAAGCCCGGAAACAGGCAGAGACCCGCAGCTGAGCAAAGGTGCTCGCCAGTGCCCTCAGGACTAAGTATAACGTCACACATGGGGGCGGGGCAAAGGCCAAGGCCACCAACCCTTGTGCACCCGAGCACGTGATCACAGCCACTCCCGTGAAGAGAAAATGCAGAGGCAGAGAAATACAACACAAATAAACCAACAGAAATCCCCAGAAAAGGACCGAAGTGAATCAGATATAACCAAATTACCAGATGCAGAGTTTAAAATAACGATAGTTAGGATGCTCAAAGATATTAGAACAACCATAGATGGCCATTACAAAAACCTAAATAAAGAGATAACAAATATAAAAAAGGACATTGAAATAATAAAAAAGAATCAGTCAGAAATGACAAATACAATATCTGAAATAAAGAATACAATGGAAGGAATTAAAAGCAGGATGGATGAAGCAGAGAATCGAATCAGTGAGTTAGAGGACATGATAAATAAAGGCACGGAAGCAGAGCAGAAAAAAGAAAAGAGACTCAAAAAGTCTGAGGAAACTCTAAGAGAGCTCTATGACAACATAAAAAGAAATAACATCCGCATCATAGGGGTTCCTGAAGAAGAAGAGAAAGAACAAGGGATAGAGACTTTGTTCAAACATATTATAGTGGAAAACTTCCCCCAATTAAGGCAGGAAAACATTTCACATGTTCAGGAAGCACAGAGAACTCCATTAAGGAGAAACCCAAAGAAACCAACACCAAGACACATCATAATTAAAATACAAAAGCTAAATGATAAAGTGAAAATATTAAAAGCTGCTAGAGAAAAAAAGACTATCACCTACAAAGGAGCCCCCATAAGGATGACTTCTGACTTCTCAACAGAAACACTTGAGGCCAGAAGGGAATGGCAAGAAATATTCAAAGCAATGCAGAACAAGAACCTACAACCAAGACTACTTTATCCAGCAAGGCTATCATTTAAAATTGAAGGACAAATAAAAAGCTTTACAGACAAAAAAAAAAAACTCAAGGAATTCACTGCAACCAAACCAAGGCTGCAAGAAATGCTAAGGGACCTGTTGTAAACAGATCAAAGGAAAAAAAGAAGATAGCAAAAGAAGAATACAGTTTTAAAGAAAAAAAATGGCAATAAACAATTACATATCAATAATAACCTTAAATGTTAATGGATTAAATGATCTGATCAAGAGACATAGGGTAGCTGCGTGGATAAGAAAACAGGACCCATACATATGCTGTCTACAAGAGACACACGTTAAATCAAAAGATGCACACAGACTGAAGATAAAAGGATGGAAAAAAGTATTTCACGCCAATGCCTGACCTGTGGTGGCGCAGTGGATAAAGCATCGACCTGGAAATGCTGAGGTTGCTGGTTCAAAACCCTGGGCTTGCCTGGTCAAGGCACATATAGGAGTTGATGCTTTAAGCTCCTCACCCCTGTCTCTCTCTCCTCTTTCTCTGTCTCTCTCTCTCTCTCCCCCTCTCTCTCCTCTCTAAAATGAATAAATAAAATAAAATAAAATAAAAAAATATTTCACGCCAATGGAAATGAAAAAAAGCTGGGGTAGCAATACTTATATCAGACCAAATGGACTTTAAAACAAAGACCGTAGTTAGAGATAAAGAAAGTCACTACATAATGATAAAGGGAGCAATCCAAAAGGAAGATATAACCATTATAAATATCTACGCACCTAATATAGGAGCACCTAAATATATAAAGCAGACTTTGATGGACATAAAGGGCGAGATCAACAGCAATACTATAATAGTAGGGGATTTAAATACCCCATTAACATCATTAGGTAGATCTTCAAGAAAGAAAATTAACAAAGAAACAACAGACTTAAAGGACATATTAGATCAACTCAATTTAACAGATATCTTCAGAACCTTTCACTCTAAAACAGCAGAATATACATTCTTTTCAAGCGCTCATGGTACATGCTCTAGAATAGACCACATGTTAGGGCACAAAAGCAGTCTCAACAAATTTAAGAAGATTGAAATCATATCGAGCACTTTCTCTGATCACAATGGCATTAAACTAGAAATCAACCACAATAGAAAAATTGAAAAACATTCAAACACTTGGAAACTAAATAGCATGTTATTAAACAATGAATGGGTTAACATTGAGATCAAAGAAGAAATTTAAAAATTTCTAGAAACAAATGATAATGAGCATACATCAACTCAAAATTTATGGGACACAGCAAAAGCAGTCCTGAGAGAGAAGTTTATAGCATTACAGGCGTACCTCAAGAAGCTAGGAAAAGCTCAAATAAACAACTTAACACTGCATCTAAAAGAACTAGAAAAAGAACAGCAAGTAAAGCCCAGAGCTTGTAGAAGGAAGGAAATAATAAAGATCAGAGCAAAAATAAATGACATAGAGGTTAAAGAAACAATACAGAGGATCAGTGAAACCAGGAGCTGGTTCTTTGAAAAGGTAAACAAGGTAGATGAACCTGTAATGAGACTCACCAAGAAAAAAAGAGAGAGGACTCAAATAAATAAAATTAGAAACGAGAGTGGAGAAATAACAACTGACACAACAGAAATACAAAATATTGTAAGAAAATACTATGAAGAACTGTATGCCAAAAAACTAGACAACCTAGATGAAATGGACAAATTCCTTGAATCATATAATCTTCCAAAAATCAATCTGGAAGAATCAGAAAACCTAAACAGACTAATTACAACAAATGAGATTCAAACAGCTATCAAAAAACTCCCAAAAAAGAAAAGTCCTGGGCCTGATGGCTTCACAAGTGAATTCTACCAAACATTCAAAGAAGAACTAACTCCTATCCTTCTCAAGCTATTTCAAAAAATTCAAGAGGAAGGAAGACTTCGAAACTCCTTTTATGAGGCGAGCATAATTTTAATTCCAAAACCAGGCAAAGACAACACAAAGAAAGAAAATTATAGGCCAATATCCCTGATGAACTTAGATGCAAAAATCCTCAACAAAATATTAGCAAACCAGATCCAGCAATATATGAAAAAAATCATACACCATGATCAAGTGGGATTTATTCTTGGGAAGCAAGGCTGGTACAATATTCGCAAATCAATCAATGTGATTCATTACATAAACAAAAGAAAGGAGAAAAACCACATGATAATTTCAATAGATGCAGAAAAAGCATTTGATAAAGTCCAGCACCCATTCATGATCAAAACTCTCAGCAAAGTAGGAATACAGGGAACATACCTCAACATGATAAAGGCCATCTATGACAAACCCACAGCCAACATCATACTCAATGGGCAAAAATTAAAAGCAATCCCCTTAAGATCAGGAACAAGGCAGGGGTGCCCCCTTTCACCACTCTTATTCAACATAGTTCTGGAAGTCCTAGCCACAGCAATCAGACAAGAAAAAGAAATAAAAGGCATCCGAATTGGAAAAGAAGAAGTAAAACTATCATTATTTTCAGTTGATATGATATTGTATATAGAAAACCCTAAAGTCTCAGTCAAAAAACTACTAGACCTGATAAATTAATTTGGCAAGGTGGCAGGATATAAAATCAATACTCAGAAATCAGAGGCATTTTTATACACTAATAGTGAACTCTCAGAAAGAGAAATCAAGGAATCAATCCCCTTTATCATTGCAACCAAAAAAATAAAGTACCTAGGAATAAATCAAACCAAGGAATTAAAGACTTGTACTCGGAAAATTATAAAACATTGATAAAAGAAATCAGGGAAGATACGAATAAGTGGAGGCATATACCTTGCTCATGGTTAGGAAGACTAAACATCATTAAAATGTCTATATTACCCAAAGCAATTTATAAATTCAATGCAATACCGATTAAAAGACCAATGACTTACTTCAAAGATATAGAACACATATTCCAAAAATTTATATGGAACCAAAAGAGAACACGAATAACCTCAGCAATCTTGAAAAGGAAGAATAAAAGCGGGAGGTATCACACATCCAGATATCAAGTTATATTATAAGGCCATTGTACTCAAAACAGCATGGTACTGGCATAAAAACAGGCACATAGATCAATGAAAGAGAACAGAGAACCCAGAAATAAACCCAGAGCTCTATGGACAACTGATATTTGACAAAGGAGGTAAGAAAATACAATGGAGTAAAGACAGCCTCTTCAACAAATGGTGTTGGGAAAATTGGACAGCTACCTGCAAAAAAATGAAACTAGACCACCAACTTACACCACTCACAAAAATAAACTCAAAATGGATAAATGACTTAAATGTAAGCCATGAAACCATAAGCATCTTAGAAGAAAACATAGGCAGTAAGCTCTCTGACATCTCTCACAGCAATATATTTGCTGATTTGTCTCCACAGGCAAGTGAAATAAAAGACAGGATAAACAAATGGGACTATATCAAACTAAAAAGCTTCTGCACAGCTAAAGACAATAAGAACAGAATAAAAAGACAAACTACACAATGAGAGAATATATTTGACATTGCGTCTGATAAGGGGTTAATAACTAAAATTTATAAAGAACTTGTAAAACATAATACCAGGTGACAAACAATCCAATCCAAAAATGGGCAAAAGAAATGAATAGACACTTCTCCAAAGAGGACACACAGATGGCCAATAGGCATATGAAAAAATGCTCAACATTACTAATCATTAGAGAAATGCAAATTAAAACCACAATGAGATATCACCTCACACCAGTCAGAATGGCGCTCATCAATAAAACAACACAGAATAAGTGCTGGCGAGGATGTGGAGAAAAGGGAACCCTCCTGCACTGCTGGTGGGACTGCAGACTGGTGCAGCCACTGTGGAAAACAGTATGGAGATTCCTCAAGAAATTAAAAATCAAACTGCCTTTTGACCCAGCTATATCACTGTTAGGAATATACCCCAAGAACACCATAGCACTGTTTGAAAAGAAGAAATGCACCCCCATGTTTATGGCAGCATTGTTCACAATAGCAAAGATGTGGAAACAGCCCAAGTGTCCATCAGAGGACGAGTGGATTAAAAAGTTTTGGTATATATATACTATGGAATACTACTCAGCCATAAGAAATGATGACATAGGATCTTTTACAACAACATGGATGGGTCTTGATAACATTATACTGAGCGAAAGAAGTAAATCAGAAAAAACTAAGAACTATATGATTCCATACATAGGTGGGACATAAAGATGAGACTCAGAGACATGAACAACAGTGTTGGGGTTACAGGGTGGGGGGAGGAGAGGGAGGGGGTTAGGGGAGGGGAGGGGAACAAATCATGGCTTTTCAGCATTTGCCATATTCCCCCCTTAATCTATAGACAGACAGCAAATATTTACTTATGGTGTTTCCACTATAAAAACTGCTGTCTTAGGGACAAATGCTGATGAACCATTTCAGCAGTTCCTCCTTCTTCAAAGACTTATATGTCAACATAGAGCTCCATGTTTCATAGGACATACTCAAGCTCACTCCATGCTCCCTGGAGCTTTAGCACAAGGGAATGTCCCCTTTTTTTTTTTTTTTTTTTTCTTTTATTTATTTATTTTTTGTATTTTTCTGAAGATGGAAATGGGGAGGCAGTCAGACAGACTCCCGCATGCGCCTGACCGGGATCCGCCTGGCATGCCAACCGGGGGGGGGGGGGGAGGGGGGGGGGAATGCTCTGCCCATCTGGGTTGTTGCTCTGTTGCAACCAGAGCCATTCTAGCGCCTGAGGCAGAGGCCATAGGGCCATCCTTAGTGCCCGGGGTGGCTATGCTCTGGTGGAGCCTTGGCTGCGGGAGGGAAGAGAGAGACAGAGAGGAAGGAGAGGGGGAGGGGTGGAGAAGTAGATGGGCGCTTCTTCTGTGTGCTCTGACTGCGAATCGAACCCGGGAATCCTGCACACTAGGCCAGTGCTCTACCACTGAGCCAACCGGCCAGGGCCTAGGAATGCCCTTGTTGATCAAGCTACCCAAAAGAAAATTATATGGAGCAACCATGACAGACCGAGCAAGTCAGTCTCATACTATTCCTCACCAGAATGCTGCAGCCTGGTGTAAACAGTTTCAACTTTCTCGGGAAGCAGCACGGCAGATTGGGAAATCCTGTCCAAGGGGTCCTATACTGCCCCTTCATTTGGAGTTAACCCTCAAGGACCCCTACCAGGACAACTTTGGCAGATGGATGTTACTCATATACCTTCATTTGGCAAACAGTCGTATGTCGACATTACAGTGGATACATATTCCGGATCTATAGTAACTTCTGTCAGAACAGGAGAGGCTGCTAAGCCTGTTATAGCTCATCGTCTGTATGCATTGTTCTATTATTGGATTTCCTAAACTGGCTAAACTGAAAATGCTCCTGCATATGGAGCAAAAGCATTTACTGTATTTTGTCATGCTTACAATCTTTAAAGTTAAGGTATTATTAAAATGTACTCAGCAAACATTTTAAGGTCAATTAAAAAAAATTTTAAAGGGAGTAGTCATATCCTGGAACTCCTATGGGTCTACCATATCATGCTTCTTACTTAAAAAAAAAAAAATTTACATTTCTTTTGAATGCTGATGAACAGGAGACACCAAATCTTTTTCGCCTGCAAACTACTACCTTCTTTATTAGCTCCAGCTAATAACACTGTTTTGTCTTTTTCCAAATAGCTCCAGATATATGGAAAAGATTTATATAGGTGAATGGGGATCCTCAAATCCCTCAGCGAGATCTTCTGAGCATGGCTTTTAAGATACCTGGAGGCAGAAAAAGCCCAATAGAGATCAGGGGAACTACCAGCTTTTAGGATACACTCTTAAAGGCTCCAACGCCCCAAAGGGGTCTCATAGGATGCCATCTGGGTCCTGCTTCAATAGTGGAAAGGAAGGTCATTGAGCTAAAGCCTGCCAGGCTTACATGCCTCTGCTGTGAGGAAACACTGGAAGGTAGGCTGCCCCCTCACTCCTCTAAGGGAGGGTTCAGTCTCTTCCAGCCCTGCTCCAGCCACCTATGACCGAACCTTGCCCAGAAAGCTGGGGTTTGCCACTAAAGGCTGAAGGTGCCCAGGGCCATCGGCCCCATCTACGACACTGTGGATGAGCCTAGGGTATTTCTTCCAAGAAGCAGGTAAACTGATCTCATTTGCACAAGGGCCACTTAACTATGTTTTGCCTGAATAGTCAGGTTTTTTATTCTTCCCTCAAAGATCTCTGTTGTGGGTGTTGATAGTCCTATTTTCTGCTGCTTTGTTTAATATATAGTGTTTCCTTTATCCCTCCTACCTCAATGCCCCACTCATATTTCAGGCTGGGACCTACTCCTAATTTAGAGCTCTCCTCCTTTTGCCAACTTCTATTATGAATCTACCTTTGCCACCCAGCTTAGTGTATCCCAAGGTTCTCTTTACCATACCACAGTTGCAGAGCTCCAGGGAAAAGCAACCTGCTCTCATCTCTCCAGGCAGAGGAGAACAGAAGCTCCATATCCACGTATGCTGCAAATGGCTTTTCCAATCTACCTGAATCATTACCAGCTAGAAGCAGCGGTCATTGGGACTTGGACATAAGCTGCAAAGTATAGAATGGTGACAACAATTCCAGTGCCATGAGGACTTTTCCTAGATGTGGACTTTTCCTGGACTCCTGCTCCCTGTGACAGCGCCTAACAGACTGAACTGTGGTTGGGTTGCATTTTTCAGGAATTTGGCATGGTGATGGGGCCAACTTGGACTTGGTGAACATGTTAAGGACACTACTCTTTTATGGATTCTTGCTGTATTGGCCAAAAGTTTGCTTAAAGGCTTTTAATCACTGTAAAAAAAAAATAGAAGACTGGATAAAGAAGATGAGGCATATATACGCCATGGTATACTATTCAGCTAGAAGAAATGATGACATTGGATCACTTACAGCAGAATGGTGGAATCTTGATAACATTATGCGGAGTGAAATAAGTGAATCAGAAAAAAACAAGAACTGCAGGATTCCATACATTGGTGGGACATAAAAACGAGACTAAGAGACATGGACAGGTGTGGGGTGGTTACGGGAGGTGGGCGGAGGGGAGGAGGGAGAGGGGGAGGGGGAGGGGGAGGGGTACAAAGAAAACTGGATAGAGGGTGATGGAGGACAATCTCTCTTTGGGTGATGGGTATGCAACAGAACTAAATGACAAGAGAACCTGGAAATGTTTTCTTTGAATATATGTACCCTGATTTATTGATGTCACTCCATTAAAATAAAAATTTATTTATAAAAAAATAATAATAATCCTAAACTCTTGGACTAGATATTTGAGGCCCAATAGGATCTGGTCCTTGTCTATGTTCACATTTACTTGCTCTCAGACTTTCTATGTATCAGACAACTGACATGATTCACAACCACATCAAAGAACCTCTTCACTCAGGTCATGCTTTTCCATTGTCCTGCAGTACACATCTCTAACCTGCTCTTTCTCGTCTCTCCTCTTAGCACCAACAATGGACCTATGTGAAGAGGAGAGGCCCTTACATGGAGTCAGATGGAGTTCTACATGGCACAGGGTAACTGTGGTTTCCTGGGCCAGTTGGCATCAACGTTTGTTTGAAAATGCCAGGCAGATGTTCAACGTCACTAATCATCAGAGAAATGCAAATTAAACCACAATGAGATACCATCTCCCTCCTGTCAGACTGGTTAGCATCAATAAATCAACACACAACAAGTGTTAGAGAGGGTGTGGGAATGAAGATTGGTATAACCACTATAGAAAGCAGTATGGAGTTACCTTAGAAAATTAAAAGTGAAACTGCCTTATAATCCAGCAATTTCTTTTTCGGGAATATATCCAAAGAAATCCAAAATATTAATTCAAAAGAATATATGTACCCCTATGTTCACTGCAGCATCATTTACAATAACCAAGATTTAGAAGCAGCCCAAGTTTCTATCAGTAGATGAGTGGATAAAAAGCTGTGGTATATTTATACAATGGAATACCACCTGGCTGTAAAAAGGAAGACATTCTTTCTTTTTATGATAGCATGGATGGACTTAGAGGGTATTATGCTAAGTGAAATAAACCAGTCAGAAAGATACAAATACCATATGATTTCACTTATAAGTAGACAAAATAACCAAAATAAAAACAGACTCATAGATATGGAGAACAGATGGACAGGTTGTCAGAAGGAATGGTGGTTTGGTGCTGAGTGAGAAAGGTAAAAAATCTCATAGACACAGACAACAGAATGGTGATTATAAAAGGAAAAGGGGATGGGGGGATGTAGAAGAGGGTAAAGAGGAGATGGATGGTGATGGAAGGAGACTTGACTTGGGAGGTGAAAACACAACACAATATACAGATGATGTATCACAGAATTGTGTACCTGAAACCTATATAATTTTATTAACCAATGTGACCCCAATAAATTCAATAAAATTTTTAATTCTTTTTAATTATTTTTCCTGAAAAAAAATTTAGGTATGAAAAGGCTACAAAAGAGTGCTCTAATTTGGGGAGGGAGGGTAGAAGGTTTCATGAGACTCCAGCAGTAGGAGGCCCACAGGCACATGTTAGTTTCAGAATTGAGACTAAAGGGACTGTTCTTACAGTCTGGGTGTTTGGACAGTCTGGAGTTTATCAAGCATGAATGGAGGATGAGTTAGGAGATAAAGTCATTTGTAAGAGGGGAGGGCGAGGAACAGCTGCAGGGACTGAAGGTTTGTGAGGGCGCAGTGGGAAATTCTGAAGCCTCAGGTCCTCAGGGTCGCTTACAGCGGACTCCTGTCTCCCTGTGGATTTGCCCTAGAGCAGAGAGTAGGACTCTTCCAAATCACAGGTACTGGCTACATACAGATTTTTCAGTAAAGATAAAAACGAGTAAGTTAAATTCTGCCTCTTTTTTATTTTTATTTTTTTGGTTCATTCTACTTGCATAGGCAAAAAACAACTGAAATCTGGAAATTTCCCAAGGATTTATTGCTTGTGTTTGTCAGCACACCTGATTAAAATTAAACTCTTAAGAATTATCTAATCTAACTTTACAGGTGGCTTGGGGAAAAAATGTCTAAATGCTTAGGGGCAAGTCAAGTGTAAAATATGCTTTGTGAAAATGCCTGATGAATTTTGACATGACATGCTGTATTATAACAATGGCTGATCTGATAGTAAGACCCTCAGGCTTTCGGGGCTTATTGTTGTCAATTTTGAGAGCAAAGGTAAAACATTTTATCTTCAAGCTTCAATGTTATGCTTTATTTGGAGAATTTTTTTAGAATGTTCATAATCATTATTCAACAAAAACAGATCATTTGCCTTAGCATTTTTATATCAAAGATCCAAGATTATCATCAGGCTATCAACTTACCTGTGACATTTGTCTGTGTGCGCTCAAATTTTGTAATAAATATTAAAATGTTTGACATTTATTTCTTGATTACATATATCAGTTTTCTATTTGTATTTGTAATAGATCTCTCAAATTTTATATTTCTTACCCTGAACTCCTAATCTCCCTACACCAACCAGCTCTACCTGATGATATATGTCCATCAGTAAATGACAATCCCATCCTTCTGGGTTGCTGAGGCCATGACCCTGGAGTCACCCTTGACTCCTCTTTCTCTTATATCTTAATATTTAAATGATGAGGTTATCCTATTGCTTCTATCTTCAAAATAGATCCAGAATCCAATCACTTTTCGTTTCCTTTACCACCTCCTCCCTGGTTCAAGCAGCCATCATCTATGGCCTAGTTTATTGAAGTAGCCTTATTTTGGCCTCACTACTTCACTCTTCCTGAATATGGTCTACTCTCAAAAGGGCATACAGAGTAACCCTTTAAAATCCTCATAGTCTTCTGCTTAAAATTTTCCAAATTCTCCTTTTCCTCCCAAGGGAAAGGTCCTTCAAAGCCTCCTGGGTCCTACAACATCTACCCGCTCAGCTCCCAGTTCCATATAACTCTCCAACCTCACTTCCCGGACTCTCTCCAGCATGAACTTTTCTTCCAGTTTCTGAGAAATTCTGGTCACCTTTTGCAAATAAAGCATTTTCATCAATGATGACTCTAGTCCATGCAAAAATTTAATAAGATTATGAATTTTAAAGTCTTAGATGCTGACCAAATAAAGAAACCGAACAGCTAAAAATTGCATGTTCTGTTAGGTCTAGATTAAGAAGCACTGATGAAATTCTCCAAAGCAAGCATTTCTATTTTAATATGTATTATACATTTTCTTAATAAAAAGAATGTCCACATCATCCATCTTAGTAGCTTTTGAGAAGAAATTCAGAATGACTATCAGGTTTACAGAACTGACTATAAATGTGCTTATCCTTTGAAAACACAAGAAAGGAAATCTAATGATGCAGAAATCTTCACAGAACGGCCAGAAAATAAAAGGACCAGAAGGAGAAGAGTAGACTACACAGCAAAAGCTACCCCAAAAAAGCTTGTAGTCAGTAGTGCAACACTGCCCAAACTATACTTGATGATTTCAAGGAGTAGGGGAAATAGAAAAGTGATTGACATTAAGTCTCACTTGTTTTTCCGATTTACTGTGATTTTTGCTTGACTTCATCAATAAAAGTAACACTATTTTTGTCTCTTATGGTCAATTAATTAGCATTCTTTTCCTATGACTTTTATATTTTCCAAGCTCTCCAAGTCTCCTGAAGTTCCTAGCAAGAATTCTAGATATCATGGCATTAATCTTATTCTACTTTGCAATCTTCTGCTTCCACCAGCCACTCTGAATCCTTTTTACCTTCCTTTTTTTTTTCAGTTTTTTTGAGGTATAACTGACAAAATTGTAAAATATTTAAAGGTAAATGTATTTACCTTCCTTGATCCTTAAAGAGAAATTTTTTACTTTTTCTGTTTTTTTTGGTCCTTCTGTTGTTTCCTTTTATATCTTAATTTTATAAGCTTACTAGCTTTTGATATATTAGTTGAAGTAATAATCTATTATTAGCTTCCTGCTGTGATGGATCATGATTTAACCCATTTATACAATCATATTGCTAAATTTTGTTTTTCTCTTAGTTGCCATTTTTGTTATTTATTTTTGTTTCTATCCACTATAAACAGCTATCTCATGACTGCACATCACTATTCTTTGCCACTTTCAGCCATCTGGACTTTTATACATTTATATTGTCAAATTTAATAACACTTCATTTTTGTTCTGTGTCAATAAATATTTCTTCTCTTTATATGTAGTTTGTTGTTTTAGCTAACACCTATTGAAGACTTTCTATGTGTAACACTGTTACAAGTATTTTGTGTAAAGTAACATTTAAGCTCCACAACAAGACTATAAAACCAATAACTATTATTATTTCTATTTTACAGAAAGGAAATTGAGTAACATAGAAATTAAGTACACTTCTTTATTCATAAAGCCAGTAAGAATTTTAGGGCCTGTGTTCTTTCTAACAATTGTATAATACTCTTTTTAGATTATCTATTAAAGTTAAAAGTCATTAGCTTCCATCTACATTCTAATGATATATAAACAGTACTCATTGCAATGCCAAGTAGCATATCTTGATCATTCACTTAGTTTTTTATCTGGTTTATTTATTTTTCTTAGAATTCCTAATTGGTTTTCTTTTTTTCTTACATTGCCTGCCCTATCTGTCTCCTAAATTCTTTCAGAATCTCAATGGTATTAAATCTTTTTTCTCTCTCTCTGAAATCTTTCCCAAGCCTTCCATTATCCTGCTCTAAGTCTGGATTGCTGCACAGTCTTCTCCTGGACTGGATCAGCTGTTTGTCAGAGTTCACATTTTCCTCCTTGGTTTACTGTCTCACTGTACTATAAGATATCATCAATTAACCCAGGAATCAGCATTGTAATAAATTGTGCAGTTTATTCAAATGCAGATGGTACCCAGGCCTTCCTTTGAGAATTCCACCTTAGAGAATAGAGGAGAAAGACGCAGATTAATTAACAAGCCAGTATCTTCTGGCTTTTTGTAGAAATAGAACAGAGAAAATCTGTACATAAAGATCTCTAAAGCACCTGAGTCCACTAGAGTTAAAGAGCTGATCATTCTTCACATTATACATGTAAATGAACTGAAAGAATATAGATGTCATTATCAAGTTAATTTCTTTTCTTTTTCAAGAAAAGCTTATTTGCTTAGGTAAAGAACTTTTAATTATCAAAATACCAAATTTTAAAAGGAGGATATTTTTATTTGCTTTGTGAAATAAGGATACTAACTTTACCAAATAATGTCTTTTCACACTGGATTGATGTCTCTCTCTCAAATACTAAAGATGCATAACCCCAACCTGCCCTTTAAAATAAATAGCAGTTTTTATACTTGTCTTTTCCCAACCATATCTCTAATTCTCTGAGCCCCTCATGTTTGTTCATTGTGTCAGGACAAACCTCAGGCTCAAAGACGAAACGGAACAGGCAAACGTGTTGAAACTGGAAGACGTTCTTTGCTGTCAACCATGTCAGTTGGAGGAAAGATTACCAAAGGAAGCTATTTGGTTGAAAATAAATATTCAAATAGAGTCAATATTACATTCAAGCAAATTTATTCCTTTTTTAAAGGACTTGAGTTATTCTTTCACTGTGTTATTATAAATATAGACAGGTAGAAACCTGCAAACTCAAACTGTGAGGGAAGTCGAGGTGACAGTCTTTGTGAAATAGTTGCGGTAGATTGGCCTGCCTTCCTCTAGTGTACATCCACCAGACAAGTAGTTATGATTGCTTTATTGATATTAAATTCTACAGGGGAGTTGCTCACTCTGATTGAAGTCTAGCATGATTGAGCCCAAAATTACCATGGCTAAATGCCAAGTGAAATTTTTCCCTAAACATGAATGTCTCATCCATTTTCACAATCCCGGACAAGGGCTGCTTCAAATCTATTCACCACCCACTTCGTCTGTCTATTATGAGAGCAAAAGCCCCTGACTTACCATTCCTTCAATTTCCTTCCCTTTCTAGTCTGCATTGCTTACCAGCTATAAGTTTGGGGCCGATAGTTAATGGCTGACATGTGGACTGACTTAGCAAAGCTTAGATCCATTCAGCTTGTAGTTTTAAAGGTATTTTGATCCAAAAATGATTAGCTTCTTTTTATATATGGACATTTCTTCAATATTTAGATTAGTCACACAGGGGAGAGAAATTGAGAGAAGAGGTAAAGGAAAAGAGATGGAAGATGTCTGCCTTTGAACCCTTCACTGTCCTTTGCGCGTAGCTTGGAAAAGTGCTTTGTCATCTCTTTCCATTATTATGCTATGATTCCGACTTTAAATAAAAAGTGGGATCAGTGTATCTATAACTTATTGTGACCAACAATAAAACTAAAATTAAAAAAAAAAAGCTTGCTAATTCACTTATAGACTATAGGGTGACGAGAATGTATAAAGCCTTAAGCGAAGTGGGTGTCAGTATCCATTTTTCCTCATTAAAAATGTATTTACTGATGTCCTATTCTATGTCAGTCACTGAGTTGAAATAAAAGTCATACTGTGCTCACTTTGGCAGTACATAGACTAAAATTCAAATGGTACAAGGAAGGTTAACATGGTCCTTGTGTAAGGATGATATACAAATTCACTAAACAGTCTATATTTTAAAAAAGAAAACAGAAATAAGCATCCCACTGGTTATTATATTCATATTTCCCAAACTTAGAAACAAAGTGTAGTCTTAATTTCTACTTGCCACTGTTTATTTTATTTTACAAAAACAGCTTTTTTATGTTTTGCCCTTTACTATTGTGAAGGAATACTGTTTGCGTTCTCAGAGTCTTCTTGCTGGTTTATTATGTCACCTGTGCTTGGTACATGCGGGCTAGGACTGCCAGGTAAAGGGTTAGTGTCTAATTGGAGACAGAGATTAATCAAAATATGATGATCTAACATTATAATCATGTTTGCAGTCTCAAGTTGAGTTTTTACCTAATAAAAAACAACAACAATTATTACCTAATGTGGCAGATATGTTAATGGCTACCATTAGAGTGCAGTGTTAGTACGGTAAGATAAAATATTAATAAAATATTTATATTTGGTTTTAATTATTTTCCTTTAATTAACATAGAACATGAGTTTAGCTTTCTTTTTTAAATAATACTTTGAATTATAATACACCAAGTGAGTAAGACAGGTAGTTCTCCTTGGCTCTATAATTGAGTTTTGGGCGCAGGAAGAGAAATGAGCTGCCCAATCACAGAGGAAAAGATCTCAGCAAGCAAAGCTGAGGAGGGAAGGGATCGATGAGGTCATCAGCGCTATGAGAGCAGACCAAACTGTGCCAACTAAATAATCGAATTCCAGCCTTTAGTATTAATAATAAGTTAAAGAAAGCTAGAAGATGGGGGAGTTTGGCTGTCTCCTCCTAGTATCCATTAATTACACTTGTAGCATTCAGAACTTATTCTGTCAGTCTAAATTTAAATAATAATTCAGGACCTGACCTGTGGTGGCGCAGTGAATAGAGTGTTGACCTAGAATGCTCAGGTCACCAGTTCAAAACCCTGTGCTTGCCTGGTCAAGGCACACAGGACAAGCACATAATGAAAGTTAAAGTGAAGCAAATATGAGTTGATACTTCTCAGTCCCCACCGCCACTCTCTGTAAAATCAGTAAATAACCTCTTTAAAAATAATGATAAATAAATAAATTGTAGTTCAGGGATTGGAATGTCTCTCTCCTTCTCCCCTGTCTTTCCTGTGGCCAAAATGTATCCATGATTCTCTCACTTCAGAATCAGTTTTGAAAGCAAGGCAGCAGTTGTAGAGTGGCTACAATCTAACAAAACACTACTCTGCCTTTTTACACCCACCTGATCTGATGTTCAGAGAGGCTGGAATCCTTGACCTCTGGGTATGATATATCAATATACTGTCTTGCTCATTCATTTTTAATTGCTGTATTGAATCCCATTGTATGAACATTCCTGTCATCCTTCTGAAATTGGTTCAGATATTTCTTCAAGAAGGACTTTTCTGATCTGATAAACTCCTCCGAACACTTCTTTGCTATGTAGATAGGAAGATGATAGGCAGGCAGGCAGACAGACAGGCAGGCAGACAGGCAGACAGGCAGGCAGAAGGCAGGCAGACAGGCAGGTAGCCAGGTAGGCAGGCAGACAGACAGGCAGGAAGACAGGCAGACAGGCAGGCAGAAGGCAGGCAGACAGGCAGGTAGCCAGGCAGGCAGGCAGGTAGACAGACAGGCAGGCAGGCAGGCAGACAGGCAGGCAGGCAGGCAGACAGGCAGACAGGCAGACAGACAGGTAGGCAGACAGGCAGGCAGGCAGGCAGGCAGGCAGACAGGCAGGCAGACAGGCAGGCAGGCAGGCAGGCAGGCAGGCAGACAGGCAGGCAGGCAGGCAGGCAGGCAGGCAGACAGGTAGACAGGCAGACAGGCAGACAGGCAGGTAGACAGGCAGGCAGACAGGCAGACAGGCAGGCAGGTAGGCAGACAGGCAGGCCGGCAGGTAGACAGGCAGGCAGACAGGCAGAGAGGCAGGCAGACAGGCAGGTAGACAGGCAGGCAGACAGGCAGACAGGCAGGCAGGTAGGCAGACAGGCAGGCCGGCAGGTAGACAGGCAGGCAGACAGGCAGAGAGGCAGGCAGACAGGCAGGTAGGCAGGCAGACAGGTAGACAGGCAGACAGGCAGGCAGGCAGGCAGACAGGCAGGCAGACAGGCAGGCAGACAGGCAGGTAGACAGGCAGGCAGACAGGCAGACAGGCAGGCAGGTAGGCAGACAGGCAGGCCGGCAGGTAGACAGGCAGGCAGACAGGCAGAGAGGCAGGCAGACAGGCAGGTAGGCAGGCAGACAGGCAGGCAGACAGGTAGACAGGCAGACAGGCAGGCAGACAGGCAGGCAGACAGGTAGGCAGGCAGGCAGGCAGGCAGACAGGCAGGCAGTCAGGTAGACAGGCAGGCAGACAGGTAGGCAGACAGGCAGGCAGGCAGACAGGCAGGCCGGCAGGTAGACAGGCAGACAGGCAGGCAGGCAGACAGGCAGACAGGCAGACAGGCAGGCAGGCAGGCAGGCAGACAGGCAGACAGGCAGGCAGGCAGACAGGCAGGCAGGCAGGCAGACAGGCAGGCAGGCAGGCAGGCAGGCAGACAGGCAGGCAGGCAGGCAGGCAGGCAGACAGGTAGGCAGGCAGACAGGCAGGCAGACAGGTAGACAGGCAGACAGGCAGGCAGACAGGCAGGCAGACAGGTAGGCAGACAGGCAGGCAGGCAGGGAGACAGACAGGTAGGCAGACAGGCAGACAGGCAGACAGGCAGGCAGGCAGGCAGACAGGCAGACAGGCAGGCAGGCAGACAGGCAGGCAGACAGGCAGACAGGCAGGCAGGCAGGCAGGCAGGCAGACAGGCAGGCAGGCAGGCAGGCAGGTAGATAGGCAGGCAGACAGGCAGACAGGCAGGTAGACAGACAGGTAGACAGGCAGACAGGCAGGCAGGTAGGCAGACAGGCAGGCAGGTAGGCAGACAGGCAGGCAGGCAGGCAGGTAGATAGGCAGGCAGACAGGCAGACAGGCAGGTAGACAGACAGGTAGACAGGCAGATAGGCAGGCAGGCAGGCAGAGAGGCAGACAGGCAGGCAGACAGGCAGACAGGCAGGTAGGCAGGCAGACAGGCAGGCAGGCAGACAGGTAGACAGGCAGACAGGCAGGCAGACAGGCAGGCAGACAGGTAGGCAGACAGGCAGGCAGGCAGGCAGATAGACAGGTAGGCAGGCAGGCAGGCAGGCAGACAGGCAGGCAGTCAGGTAGACAGGCAGGCAGACAGGCAGGCAGACAGGCAGACAGACAGGTAGGCAGAGAGGTAGGTAGACAGGCAGACAGGCAGGTAGGCAGACAGGGAGACAGACAGGTAGGCAGAGAGGTAGGTAGACAGGCAGACAGGCAGGCAGGTAGACAGGCAGACAGGCAGGTAGACAGGCAGGTAGACAGGAGACAGGCAGACAGGCAGACAGGCAGGCAGGTAGACAGGCAGACAGGCAGACAGGCAGGCAGGTAGACAGGCAGACAGGCAGGCAGGCAGACAATCAGGCAGGCAGGCAGGCAGGCAGGTAGGCAGACAGGCAGGCAGGCAGGTAGACAGGAGACAGGCAGGTAGACTGGAGACAGGCAGGCAGACAGGCAGAAAGGCAGGCAGGCAGGTAGACAGACAGGCAGAGAGGCAGGCAGGTAGGCAGACAGACAGGCATGCAGGCAGGCAGGCAGGTAGACAGACAGGCAGAGAGGCAGGCAGGTAGACAGACAGGCAGGCAGGCAGGCAGGCAGGTAGACAGACAGGCAGACAGACAGAGTAAGTCAGTTTCCTTAATATGTACAGGCACTCAGTATTTTTCTTTATAATGCTTTTTTACAATTTTTAATGCCTCTAAGTATTTGGTTAATTCTCTCCTCCCCACTAGATTATAAGCCCCATGAAGTAAGCAAGCATGCTTTTTTTGCTCACTATCATGTCCTCAGTGCCTAGCATAAGGAAGATTAATACGTGTTTGTTGAATAAGGAATGCTCTTCTTCAAACATTTCTAACAGCATAATTTTTATAGTTACATGTGACTGTGCCTAGGAGAAATGTGGAAGGCGGAATTTAAAAGTCAAAACCCTGTCAAGGAAAGTAGGACACTGAGAGTTGGTGCACAGGACATTGGACTTTGGAGCTGCAATAATGCTGGAGTCCCTGCAGTTGAGGGGCAATTACTGCTTCTTTCTCTGTCAAGAGAGAATTAAGCCTGACCAGGCAGTGGCACAGTGGACAGCACATCAAACTGGGACGCGAAGGACCCAGGTTCAAAACCCTAGGGTCACCAGCTTGAGCACGAGCTCATCTGGTTTGAGCAAGACTCACCATCTAAAGCCCAAGGTCACTGGCTTGAGCTAGGGGTCACTAGCTCTGCTGTAGCCCCCAGGTCAAGGCACATATGAGAAAGCAATCAATGAACAACTAAGGTGCCGCTACAAAGAACTGATGTTTCTCAACTCTCTCTCTCTTCCGGTCTGTCTGTCCTTATCTGTCCCTCTCTCTGTCTCTGTCACAAAGAGAGAGAGAGAGAGAGAGAGAGAGAGAGAGAGAGAATTAAGTGTGTGTGTTTATGGAGTTCAAGATTATTTTGCTTTGAGAGAGTTAATTGATGGAAGGTTAAGTAAAGCCACAAGTTTTTATTTAAAAGAAACAGAACATGAAGAATTACTTTAATTATGAGCAATGTATCAATAGAAATGTTTCCCAAATTAATCTTTTCTGGGTGAGAAACAAATCTTTCTACACACACACACACACACACACACACACACACACGCACAGTATGTAGTCAGGTCCCCCTTAGATTACCATAAACAACATGAATTAATCATAGGCATTAGAGCTTTTCTTCCCAAGGTGTTTGCTTTCTAAAGGTTAGTTTTCCCATGTTAACTGTGGGATGTACCACTTCCTGGTTAAAGAAGAGATTCATTCTGGAAAGTGAGTCCAAAAATGTTCCAAATCCCAGAGGTCAAGGGTCAGATGTGTCGTTTCTAATTGTGTCTGTTAAAAGGCAAACTCAACTGAAATATTTTTAGAGAAAGAAAGCAGAACATTCTTGGAATGGCTTGACTGTTAACATTTGTTCTTAATCTATCAAAAGTCTCCCACTCATGTTCACAGCGTTTTTGAGTAGTCTCTGAAGGTTTTTCAGTGTTGGAAATCAGTAAAATCCCAGTAGTAGGGTGGAATTTAAAAGTAGAAAATTCTAAGAGCCTTTTTTAGAGCTCAGTGTTTGGAGATTTTTCCTTTGGTCTCTCTGTGAGGAATGTGTTGGAGGGTAGTATAGACAAATAGGAAGGAGAAAGGGAAGTTTGGGAAGTGAAGGCTTGGGTCTAAGATTGAGAGTGATAAATGCAGGGTGAAATTGTCAGGATTTAAGCAGCTTCCTCCAACTAACCTGCCATGAGCTGTGTGTGGTGACATTGTAATGTTCCTGCAATCTGAAACCCAAGTAAAGGCGAGGAAAAACAGCAGATAATCAAGGTTTTCCAAGCAGCAAATTCTGACTCAGAGCCAGAATACTTCAGGGTTCTGCAGTCATTTTCAGATTGGCCATGTTTCTTCTTTGTTGTTTTGTTTTAACTTTATATACTCATGCAGATGTTCTGGAAGTTCAAGAAAAGAGTTCACAATGTGTTGGCCTTGCCTGCTATAATTTATGAAAAGCAGTTCTGCAGTGTTTGATGACAATTGGACAAAACACACTCATAAAAATACAAGGCCCTGGCTGGTTGGCTCAGCGATCGAGTGTCACCTGGGTGTGTGGAAGTCTAGGGTTCAATTCTGGTCAGGGCACGCAGAAGAAGTGACCATCCGCTTTTCTACCCCTTCCCTTCCCCTTCTCTCTCTCTCTCTCTTTCTCTCTCTCTCTCTCTCTCTCTCTCTCTCTCTCTCTCTCTCTCTCCCTCTCCTGCAGCCATGGCTCAAATAGTTTGAGCAAGTTGGCCCT